>NC_051287.1:28152892-28277707 GCF_015220745.1 Sebastes umbrosus
TTGTATCTGTTCTGTATGCAAAAGATACTGGTTTTCTTGTCTTTCATTCTAGAACATATTGGGGGAAGACCACTGTGAGGGTGGTGGATTGTCGGGGACTCCGATGCGCTGAATGGGTTCAGACACTTCAAACATGAAAATACGAATGGCCTGAAGAACTCTGAACGTGGACTGGCGATACAAAATCCCGAGTCAAGACGTCATCGATACTACAACGGAGTCAAGGCTGCTGAGAAACTGCAGCGTTATACAGTCTTATGTCTTCTCTTAGATGTTACATTAGTATTATTAAAAATGAATTGTCTTTTTGTGTAGTACATGCTTGGCAAATGATGGTTTCTAAATATAATGGGACCTCAGATGTTTTCTTTTTCTCGATGTTTAGGGACAGTGGGGTAGGCAGGAAAAGGTCCATAGAAAGGTGCGATGGGTCGACCAGCCTGACTTTGGACATTGTTTTGTTTTGATTTGCTGAGAGTTCCATATGTATTTGATTAAGTCATTTCCATACACAAATTGCTAAATTTCCTCATTTCAGTATTATGGAGTACTACGTATGGTCGCCTTGGCAGAGGGACCGTGAGAGAATTTTCCTGTCTACATTGTTTAATGAATATTTCAAGAAAGATTAGCTGCCTGACAGGTTTTTCACTCTCACTTTTTATACTCCATACAGTTGTTTCAATGGTAATTAGGGCGGGTTGTTAAATTTGTCATGTTAATACACCTGTATGTCTCTTCTTTTATTTTTTCGAGACTTTGTTGAAGGGGGGAATATGTGATATATTTTCAAGTCTTGAAAACCGTGAGGCCCCTAAAGGTAAACATATGTGTAAGAAGCATACGTGGAGACATTTATGGTCATACGCTAAGTCCAGGGGCTGAAAGATAAACATGTAGGATAAAGGAGACATACATGGTTATACGCTCAGCACAGATGTTGCATGATGTTGCATGACATGAAACAGATATAAGGAGGCGCGAGAGCCCCGAAGTGCAGGACTTTCAGATTTGACTTGAGACCTCCGGACGCTCGAGACGTTCGTTATGACATTTGTTGCTTGTTTGTAATAAACTCTATTGTACCAGCAAGAACAGTGTACGCGGAGCATCCTTTCTCATCACTTCAACAGCACTGTCGCAGGAAAGAAACGACACGTCTCCTTGTTATTCCTCAATGTCACTCCTCCATGTCACTCCTCCATGTCACTTCTTCTTGTCACTCCTCCATGTCGCTAATTCTTGCTCCTCCATTTCAATCATCCATGTCGCTCCTCCATGTCGATCATCCATGTCACTCATCCTGTTCGCTCCTCCATGTCACTCATCCATGTCTTCCTTGTCACAAAAAAATCTTCTGTCTTGGATTCCTTGGAAGCTGCTCTAAAACTAGATTTCCTGTGTTGTTTCTTTGATCAAAGAAAGTGCTCCATTTTTATCTTCCATGTCACTCCTCCATGTCAATCCTCTATGTCACTCCAGAATGTCGCTCCTCCATGTCACTCCAGAATGTCACTCCAGAATGTCAACACAGAAGGTCGCTCCTCCATGTCCCTCCTTCCTGTGACTACTCAATGTAACTCCTCCACGTCACTGCTCCATGTCTTCCATGACACTCCTCCATGTCACTCCTCCATGTCACTCCTGCATGTCGATCCTATATGTCACTCCTCCATGTTGCTCCTCCATGTCAATCCTCCATGTCTATGCTCCATGTCACTCCTTCATATCACTGCTCCATGTCGATCCTCCATGTCACTTCTCTATGTCTGTCCTCAATGTCACTCCTCCATGTCACTCCTCCATGTCGATCGTCCTTGTCGCTCATCCTTGCTCCTCCATGTCAATCCTCAATGTCGCTACTCCATGTTAATCTAGAATGTCCCTCTTCCATGTACCTCCTCCATGTCACTTCTCCATGTCACTCCTTAATGTCACTCCTCAATGTCACTCCTCCATGTCGGTTCTCCATGTCGCTCCTCTATGTCGCTTCTCCATGTAGATTTTCAATTTCAGTCATCCATATCGATCAACAATGTCACTCCTCCATGTCACTCCCCCATGTTGCTCCTCCATGTAGATCCTAGATGTCGCTCCTCCATGTAGCTTCTCCATGTCAATTCTCAATGTCACTATTCCAAGTTGCTACTCAATGTCACTCCATGTCGATCCACCATGTCGCTCATCCTTACTACTCCATGTCACTCCTCCATGTCACTCCTGCATGTCGATCCTACATGTCACTCCTCCATGTCACTCCTCCATGTCAATCCTCCATGTCTTCAATGACACTCCTCAATCTCACTCCTTAATGTCACTCTTCCATGTCACTCCTCCATGTCGATCCTCCATGTCGCTCCTCCATATCAATCCTCCATGTCGCTCCTACATGTCGATCATCCATGTCACTCCTCCGTGTCGATCATCCATGTCACTTATCCATGTCTATCATTCATTTCACTCCTCCTTGGCGCTCCTCCATGTCACTCCTCCATTTCGCTCCTCCATGTCGCTCCTCCTTCCTCCTCCATGTCACTCCTCTATATCAATTTTCCATGTCGCTCCTCCATGTTGATCCTCCATGTCACTCCTCCATGTCGCTCCTCCTTCCTCCTCCATGTCAATCCTCCATGTCTTACCTCCATGTCGCTCCACCATGTCACTCCTCCATGTCACTCCTCCATGTCACTTCTTCTTGTCTCTCCTCAACGTCACTCCTCCATGTCGATCCTCCATGTCGCTAATCCTTGCTCCTCCATGTCAATCATCCATGTCGCTCCTCCAAGTTTCTCCTCGATGTCACTCCTCCATGTCGCTCCTCCATGTCACTCCTCCATATCAATCCTCCATGTCGATCCTCCATGTCGATCATCCATGTCGATCCTCCATGTCGATCATCCATGTCTTCCTTGTCACAAAAAAAATCTTCTGTCTTGGATTCCTTGGAAGATGCTTTAAAACTAGATTTCCTATGTTGTTTCTTTGATCAAAGAAAGTGCTACATGTTGATCTTCCATGTCTCTCCTCCATGTCATGCCGACATGTCACTGCTCAATGTTACTCTTCATTGTCGCTCCTCTATGTCACTCCAGAATGTCACTACAGAATGTAAACCAAGAATGTCGCTCCTCCATGTCCCTCTTTCCTGTTACTCCTCAATGTAACTCCTCCACATCACTGCTCCATGTCTTCCATGACACTCCTCCATGTCGCTCCTCCATGTCAATCCTCCATGTCTATCCTCCATGTCGCTCCTCCATGTCAGTCCCCCATGTCACTCCTCCATGTCACTTCTCCTTGTCATTCCTCAATGTCACTCCTCCATGTCACTCCTCCATGTCACTTCTTCTTGTCACTCCTCAATGTCACTCCTCCATGTCACTCCTCCATGTCACTTCTTCTTCTCACTCCTCAATGTCACTCCTCCATGTCGATCATCCATGTCGCTAATTCTTGCTCCTCCATTTCAATCATCCATGTCGCTCCTCCATGTCGATCATCCATGTCACTCCTCCTTGTCGCTCCTCCATGTCACTCATCCATTTCTTCCTTGTCTCAAAAAAAATCTTCTGTCTTGGATTCCTTGGAAGCTGCTTTAAAACTAGATTTCCTGTGTTGTTTCTTTGATCAAAGAAAGTGCTCCATGTTGATCTTCCATGTCACTCCTCCATGTCACGCCGACATGTCACTGCTCAAGGTCACTCCTCCATGTCAATACTCTATGTCACTCCAGAATGTCGCTCCTCAATGTCACTCCAGAATGTCACTCCAGAATGTCAACACAGAAGGTCGCTCCTACATTTCCCTCCTTCCTGTGACTAATCAATGTAATTCCTCCACGTCACTGCTCCATGTCTTCCATGTCACTCCTCCATGTCACTCCTCCATGTTGATCCTCCATGTCACTCCTCCATGTCGCTCCTCCTTCCTCCTCCATGTCAATCCTCCATGTCTTACCTCCATGTCGCTCCACCATGTCACTCCTCCATGTCACTCCTCCATGTCACTTCTTCTTGTCTCTCCTCAACGTCACTCCTCCATGTCGATCCTCCATGTCGCTAATCCTTGCTCCTCCATGTCAATCATCCATGTCGCTCCTCCAAGTTTCTCCTCGATGTCACTCCTCCATGTCGCTCCTCCATGTCACTCCTCCATATCAATCCTCCATGTCGATCCTCCATGTCGATCATCCATGTCGATCCTCCATGTCGATCATCCATGTCTTCCTTGTCACAAAAAAAATCTTCTGTCTTGGATTCCTTGGAAGATGCTTTAAAACTAGATTTCCTATGTTGTTTCTTTGATCAAAGAAAGTGCTACATGTTGATCTTCCATGTCTCTCCTCCATGTCATGCCGACATGTCACTGCTCAATGTTACTCTTCATTGTCGCTCCTCTATGTCACTCCAGAATGTCACTACAGAATGTAAACCAAGAATGTCGCTCCTCCATGTCCCTCTTTCCTGTTACTCCTCAATGTAACTCCTCCACATCACTGCTCCATGTCTTCCATGACACTCCTCCATGTCGCTCCTCCATGTCAATCCTCCATGTCTATCCTCCATGTCGCTCCTCCATGTCAGTCCCCCATGTCACTCCTCCATGTCACTTCTCCTTGTCATTCCTCAATGTCACTCCTCCATGTCACTCCTCCATGTCACTTCTTCTTGTCACTCCTCAATGTCACTCCTCCATGTCACTCCTCCATGTCACTTCTTCTTCTCACTCCTCAATGTCACTCCTCCATGTCGATCATCCATGTCGCTAATTCTTGCTCCTCCATTTCAATCATCCATGTCGCTCCTCCATGTCGATCATCCATGTCACTCCTCCTTGTCGCTCCTCCATGTCACTCATCCATTTCTTCCTTGTCTCAAAAAAAATCTTCTGTCTTGGATTCCTTGGAAGCTGCTTTAAAACTAGATTTCCTGTGTTGTTTCTTTGATCAAAGAAAGTGCTCCATGTTGATCTTCCATGTCACTCCTCCATGTCACGCCGACATGTCACTGCTCAAGGTCACTCCTCCATGTCAATACTCTATGTCACTCCAGAATGTCGCTCCTCAATGTCACTCCAGAATGTCACTCCAGAATGTCAACACAGAAGGTCGCTCCTACATTTCCCTCCTTCCTGTGACTAATCAATGTAATTCCTCCACGTCACTGCTCCATGTCTTCCATGTCACTCCTCCATGTCACTCCTCCATGTCACTCCTCCATGTCGATCCTCCATGTCACTCCTCCATGTCACTCCTCCATGTCACTCCTCCATGTCACTCCTGCATGTCGATCCTCCATGTCACTCCTCCATGTCTATGCTCCATTTTGCTCCTCCGTGTCACTCGTCCATGTCACTCATTCATATCACTGCTCCATGTCGATCCTCCATGTCACTTCTCCATGTCAGGCCTCAATGTCACTCCTCCTTGTCACTCCTCCATGTCGATCGTCCTTGTCGCTCATGTTTACTCCTCCATGTTAATCTTCCATATCGCTCCTCCATGTCACACCATGATGTCACACCAGAATGTCACTCCTCCATCTCGCTTCTCCATGTCGCTCCTCCATGTCACTCCTCCATATCGCTCCTCCATGTCACACCATGATGTCACACCAGAATGTCACTCCTCCATCTCGCTTCTCCATGTCGCTCCTCCATGTCAGTACTCCATGTCGATCCTCCATGTCACTCCTCCATTTCAGTCCTCCATGTTGCTCTTCCATGTAGAACCTACATGTCGCTCCTCCATGTCGATCCTCCATGTCGCTCATCCTTACTACTCCATGTCACTCCTCCATGTCACTCCAGAATGTCGCTCCTCCATGTCCCTCCTTCCTGTGACTCCTTAATGTAACTCCTCCATGTCACTCCTCCATGTCACTCCTGCATGTCGATCCTACATGTCACTCCTCCATGTCGCTCCTCCATGTCAATCCTCCATGTCTATCCTCCATGTCGCTCCTCCATGTCAGTTCCCCATGTCACTCCTCCATGTCACGTCTGTGGTATATTTTCAAGTCTTGCATAAGACCGTGAGGCCCCTAAAGGTAAACATATGTGTAAGAAGCATACGTGGAGACATTTATGGTCATACGCTAAGTCCAGGGGCTGAAAGATAAACATGTAGGATAAAGGAGACATACATGGTTATACGCTCAGCACAGATGTTGCATGATGTTGCATGACATGAAACAGATATAAGGAGGCGCGAGAGCCCCGAAGTGCAGGACTTTCAGATTTGACTTGAGACCTCCGGACGCTCGAGACGTTCGTTATGACATTTGTTGCTTGTTTGTAATAAACTCTATTGTACCAGCAAGAACAGTGTATGCGGAGCATCCTTTCTCATCACTTCAACAGCACTGTCGCAGGAAAGAAACGACACGTCTCCTTGTTATTCCTCAATGTCACTCCTCCATGTCACTCCTCCATGTCACTTCTTCTTGTCACTCCTCCATGTCGCTAATTCTTGCTCCTCCATTTCAATCATCCATGTCGCTCCTCCATGTCGATCATCCATGTCACTCATCCTGTTCGCTCCTCCATGTCACTCATCCATGTCTTCCTTGTCACAAAAAAAATCTTCTGTCTTGGATTCCTTGGAAGCTGCTCTAAAACTAGATTTCCTGTGTTGTTTCTTTGATCAAAGAAAGTGCTCCATTTTTATCTTCCATGTCACTCCTCTATGTCACTCCAGAATGTCGCTCCTCCATGTCACTCCAGAATGTCACTCCAGAATGTCAACACAGAAGGTCGCTCCTCCATGTCCCTCCTTCCTGTGACTACTCAATGTAACTCCTCCACGTCACTGCTCCATGTCTTCCATGACACTCCTCCATGTCACTCCTCCATGTCACTCCTGCATGTCGATCCTATATGTCACTCCTCCATGTTGCTCCTCCATGTCAATCCTCCATGTCTATGCTCCATGTCGCTCCTCCGTGTCACTCCTCCATGTCACTCCTTCATATCACTGCTCCATGTCGATCCTCCATGTCACTTCTCTATGTCTGTCCTCAATGTCACTCCTCCATGTCACTCCTCCATGTCGATCGTCCTTGTCGCTCATCCTTACTCCTCCATGTTACTCTTCCATATCGCTCCTCCATATCAAACCATGATGTCACACCAGAATGTCACTCCTCCATGTCGCTCCTCCATGTCAGTACTCCATGTCGATCCTCCATGTCACTCCTACATTTCAGTCCTCCATGTTGCTCTTCCATGTAGAACCTACATGTCTTTCCTCCATGTTGATCCTCCATGTCGCTCATCCTTGCTCCTCCATGTCACTCCTCGATGTCGCTACAACATGTCAATCCAGAATGTCCCTCCTCCATGTCCCTCCTCCATGTCACTTCTCCATGTCACTCCTTAATGTCACTCCTCAATGTCACTCCTCCATGTCGATTCTCCATGTCACTCCTCCATGTCGCTCCTCCATGTCGATCCTCCATGTTGCTCATCCTTGCTCCTCCATGTCACTCCTCGATGTCGCTACTCCATGTTAATCCAGAATGTCCCTCCTCCATGTCCCACCTCCATGTCACTTCTCCATGTCACTTCTTCTTGTCACTCCTCCAGGTCACTCATCCATGTCGATCCCCCATGTCACTCATCCCTCTCACTATGCCATGTCTCTCCTCCATGTCACTCCTCCATTTCTCTACTCCATGTCACTCCTCTATGTCACTCCAGAATGTCGCTCCTCCATGTCACTCCAGAATGTCTCTCCAGAATTTAACTCCAGATTGTTAATCCTCCACTGCTCCATGTCGACTGCTCCATGTCGATCCTATATTGCGCTCCTCCATATCATTATTCCCTGTCTTCCACGTCACTCCTCCATGTAACTACTCAATGTCGATACCTCCTTGTCACTCCACAATGTCTATCCTGAAAGTCACTCCTCCATGTCGACCCTCCATGTCACTCCTCCCTGTCTTCCATATCATTCCTCCATGTCAGTCCTCCATGTTGCTCCTCAATGTTTCTCCTCCTTGTCGATCCTCCATATCGCTCCACCATGTCAATCCTCCATGTCACTTTTCCATTTAGATCCTACATGTTACTCCTCCATGTCGATCTTCCATGTCAATCCAGAATGTCGCTCCTCCGTGTCACTCCAGAATGTCGCTCCACCCTGTCCCTCCAGAATGTACCTCCTCGTTGTCAGACATCCATGTAGCTCCTCCATGTAGCTCCTCAATGTCGCTCCTCATTGTCGATCCTCAATGTCGCTCCTCCATGTCGATCCTCCATGTCATTCCTCCATGTGGATCCAACATGTTACTCCTCCATGTTGATCTTCAATGTCGCTCCTCCATGTTACTCCAGAAAGTCGCTCCTCCATGTAACTCCAGAATGTCACTCCAGAATTTAACTCCAGAATGTTACTCCTCCATTCACCTCCTCCATGTCGCTCATCCATGTCACTCCAGAATGTCCCTCAAGAATGTCACTCCAGAATTTCACTCCTACATGTCCCTCCTCCTTGTCACTCCACCATGTTGATCCTCTATTTCGTTCCTCTATGTCACTCCTCCCTGTCTTCCACGTCAATCCTCCATGTTATTCCTCCATGTCACTCCGCCACATCGCTCCTCCATGTCACTCCTCCATGTTGATCCTCCATGTCGATACTCCATGTTGCTCCTCCATGTCACTCCATATCTTACATGTCACTCCACCGTGTCGCTCCTCCATGTCACTTATTCATATCGATCCTCCATGTCGCTCCTCCTTGCTCCTCCATATCACTCCTCCTTGTCATTCCTCCATGTCACCCCAGAATGTCGCTCCTCCATGTCACTCCAGAATGTCACCTCAGAATTTAACTCCAGATTGTTAATCACTGCTCCATGTTGACTGCTCCATGTCGATCCTCTATTGCGCTCCTCCATGTCATTACTCCATGTCTTCCACATCACTCCTCCATGTAACTACTAAATGTCGATACCTCCTTGTCACTCCACAATGTCCCTCCTGAAAGTCACTCCTCCATGTCGACCCTCCATGTCACTCCTCCCTGTCTTCCATATCACTCCTCCATGTCAGTCCTCCATGTTGCTCCTCAATGTTGCTCCTCCTTGTCGATCCTCCATATCACTCCTCCATGTCAATCCTCCATATAACTCCTCCATTTAGATCCTACATGTTACTCCTCCATGTCGATCTTCCATGTTAATCCAGAATGTCGCTCCTCCGTGTCACTCCAGAATGTCTCTCCACACTGTCCCTCCAGAATGTACCTCCTCGTTGTCAGACATCCATGTCGCTCCTCCATGTAGCTCCTCCATTTAGCTCCTCAATGTCGCTCCTCAATGACGATCCTCCATGTCATTCCTCCATGTGGATCCAACAGGTTACTCCTCCATGTCGATCTTCAATGTCGCTCATCCATGTCACTCCAGAATGTCACTCCAGAATTTAACTGCAGAATGTTACTCCTCCATTTCCCTCCTCCATTTCCCTCCTCCATGTCGCTCCTCTATGTCACTCCAGAATGTCCCTCAAGAATGTCACTCCAGAATGTCACTCCTCCATGTTGATCCTCCATGTCAGTCCTCCTCCCTGTCTTCCATGTCAATCCTCCATGTTCCATGTTACTCCTCCATGTCACTCCACCATGTCTCTCCTCCGTGTCACTGTGCCATGTCGCTCCTCCATGTAACTCCTCCATGTCGATCCTCCATGTCACTCCTCCATGACACACTTCCATGTAACTCCTCCATGTCACTGTTTCATGTCAATCCTCCATTTCGATCCTCAATGTCGATCCTCAATGTCACTCCACCATGTGTTCCATGTCACTCCTCGTGTTGCTCCTCCATGTGACTATTTCATGTCCATCCTCTATGTCTCTCATCCCTGCTACTCCATATCACTCCTCCATGTATCTCCTCCATGTCACCCCAGAATGCCACTCCTCCATGTCACTCCAGAATGTCTCTCCAGAATTTAACTCCAGAAAGTCACTCCTCCATGTCCCTCCTCCATGTCAATCCTCTATGTTGATCCTCCATATCACTCCTCCTTGTCACTCCTCCAGGTCGATACCTCCATGCCACTCCAGAATGTCCCTCAAGAAAGTCACTCCAGAATGTCACTCCTCCATATTCCTCCTCCATGTAGATCCTCCATGTCACTCCTCCCTGTCTTCCATGTCAGTCCTGCATGTAACTCCGCCATGTCGATCCTCCATGTCGCCTCTCCATGTCACTCCAGAATGTCGCTCCTCCATGTCACTCCAGAATATCACTCCAGATTTAACTCCAGAATGTCACTCCTCCATGTCACTGCTTGATGTCGCTCCTCAATGTCGATCCTCCATGTCGCTCCTCCTTGTTACTCCTCCACATCGATCCTCCATTTCGATCCTCCATGTTGCTCCACCATGTCACACCTCCATGTCGCTACTCCATGTCACTCCTCCATGTCTTCCATGTCGATACATGTTGATCCTCCATGTCGCTCCTCCTTGCTCATCCATATCACTCCACCATGTTGCTCCTCCATGTCATTCCAGAATGTCGCTACTCCATGTCAATCCAGATTTAACTCCAGAATGTCAGTCCTCCATGTCGATCTTCCATGTCTCTCCTCCATGTCACTCCTCCATCTCTACCATGTCACTCCTTCATGTCATTTCTCCATGTCGATCAACCTTGACACTCCTCCATGTCGATCCTCTATGTCGCTCCTCCATGTCGATCCTCCATATCAATACTCCATGTAGATCCTACATGTCACTCCAGAATTTCACTCCAGAATTTAACTGTAGGATGTCACTCCTCCATGTCAGTCCTCCTTGTCCATGTCGACTCCTCCATGTTGATCCTCCATGTCAGTCCTCCATGTTGCTCCTCAATGTCGCTCCTCCTTTTCTATCCTCCATGTCTATCCTACATGTCATTCCTCCATTTAGATCCTAAATGTTACTCCTCCATGTCGATCTTCCATTTCGCTCCTCCTTGTCGCTCCAGAATGTTGCTATTCCATGTTGCTCTGCGATGTCGCTCCTCCATGTAGATCCTCCATGTCGCTCTTCCATGTCGCTCCTCCTAGTCACTCCTCCATGTCAATCCTCCATGTCGCTCCTCCATTTCACTCCTCCATGTCCCTCCTCCTTGTCACTCGACCATGTTGATACTCTATTTCGCTCCTCCATGTCACTCCTGTCTTCCACGTCAATCCTCCATGTTACTCCTCCATGTCACTCCGCCATGTCGCTCCTCCATGTCACTCTGCCATGTAGCTCCTCCATGTCTCTCCTCCATGTCACTCCAGAATGTCGCTCCTCCATGTCACTCCACCATGTCCCTCCAGAATGTACCTCCTCATTGTCAGTCTTCCTTGTCGCTCCATGATGTCGCTCCTCCATGTAGCTCCTCCAATTCACTCCTCCATGTCGATCCTCTATGTCACTCCTCCATGTCGATCCTCAATGTCTCTCCATGTCACTCCTCCATGTCACTCCAGAATGTCGCTCCAGAATGCTACTCCTACAGATGCCTCCTCCATGTCACTGCTCCATGTCGATCCTCTATTTCGCTCCTCCATGTCATTCCTCCCTGTCTTCCACGTCACTCCTCCATGTAACTCCTCCATGTCAATCCTACATGTCACTCCTCCATGTCACTCCACCATGTCGCTCCTCCATGTAGAACTTTCATGTCACTCCTCCATGTCACTGCTCCATGTCGATCCTCCATTTCGATCCTCCATGTCACTACTCCATGTCTTCCATGTCACTCCACCATGTCACTCCTCCATGTCATCCATGTCACTCCCCCATGTACCTCCTCCATGTAGATCCTTCATGTTACTCCTCTATGTCAAACCTCCATGTCGCTCCTCCATGTCACTCCTCCGTGTCGCTCCTTATTGTCACTTCTCCATGTCACTACTCAATGTCGATACCTCCATGTCACTCCAGAATGTCCCTCCTGAATGTTACTCCAGAATGTCACTCCTCCATATTCCTCCTCCATGTCACTCTTCCCTGTCTTCCATATCACTCCTCCATGTCGATCATCCTTGTCGCTCCTCCATGTCGCTCCTCCATGTCACTCCTCCATGTTGATTCTCCATGTCACTCCTCCATGTCGATCCTCCATGTCGCTCCACCTTGTCGCTCGTCCATGTCACTCCTCCATGTTGATCCTCAATGTCACTCCTCCATGTCACACTTCCATGTCACTGCTCTATGTCGCTACTCCATGTTGATCCTCCATGTCGCTCCTCCTTGTTACTCCTTCATGTCGCTCCTCCTTGTCACTCCTCCTTGTCACTCATCCATGTCTTCCATGTCACTCCCCCATGTACCTCCACTATGTAGCTCCTCCATGTAGACCCTTCATGTTACTCCTCTATGTCAATCCTCCATATCTCTCACCAATGTCACTCCCGAATGTCGCTCCTCCATGTCACTCCAGAATGTCCCTCCAGAATTTCCCTCCAAAATGTAACTCCTCCATGTCACTGCTCAATATCGATCCTCCATGTCACTCCTCCATGTCTTCCATGTCGACACATGTCGATCCTCCATGTCGCTCCTCCTTGCTCATCCATATCACTCCACCATGTCACTCCAGAATGTCACTACTCCATGTCACTCCAGAATGTCAATCCAGATTTAACTCCAGAATGTTACTCCTCCATGTCGATCTTCTGTCTCTCCTCCATGTCACTCCTCCATCTCTACCATGTCACTCCTCCATGTCACTCCTCCTTGTCGATCCACCATGTTGCTCCTCCATGTCGATCCTCCATGTCACTCCTATATGTAGATCCTACATGTCACTCCAGAATTTTACTCCAGAATTTAACTGTAGAATGTCACTCCTCCATGTCAGTCCTCCTTGTCAATACTCCATGTCGACTCCTCCATGTCGAACCTTCATGTCACTCATCCATGTCACTCCTCCATGTCACTCTTCCATGTCGACTCCTCCATGTCGAACCTCCATGTCACTCCTCCATGTCGCTCCTCCATGTCACTGCTCCATGTATATCCTCCATGTCGATCCTCGATGTTGCTCCTCCATTTCACTGCTCCATGTCTTCCATGTCACTCCACTATTTATCTCCTCCATGTAGCTCCTCCATTTAGATCCTTCATGTTACTCCTCTATGTCAACCCTCCATATGTCCATCAATGTCACTCCAGAATGTCCCTCCAGAATGTCCCTCCAAAATGTCACTCCTCCATGTCACTGCTTAATGTCGATCCTCCATGTCACTCGTTCATGTCACTCCTCCATGTCTTCCTTATCGACACATGTCGATCCTCCATGTCGCTCTTCCTTGCTCATCCATATCACTCCACCATGTCACTCCTCCATGTCACTCCAGAATGTCGCTCCTCCATGTCAATACAGATTTAATTCCAGAATGTCGCTCCTCCATGTCAATCCAGATTTAACTCCAGAATGTCACTCCTCCATGTCGATCCTCCATGTCGATCTTACATATCTCTCCACCATGTCACTCCTCCATGTCACTCCTCCATGTCACTCCTCCATGTCGATCAAACTTGACACTCCTCCATGTCGATCCTCAATGTCACTCCTCCATGTAGATCCTACATGTCACTCCAGAATTTCACTCCAGAATTTTACTGTAGAATGTCACTCCTCCATGTCAGTTTTCCTTGTCAATACTCCATGTCGACTACTCCTTGTTGATCCTCCATATCGCTCCTCCATGTCTATCCTTCATGTCACTCCTCCATTTAGATCCTACATGTTACTCCTCCATGTCGATCTTCCGTATCGCTCCTCCATGTCACTCCAGAATGTCGCTCCACCATGTCCCTCCAGAATGTACCTCCTCGTTGTCAGTCTTCCATGTCGCTCCGTGATGTAGCTCCTCCATGTAGCTCCTCCATGTCGCTCTTCCATGTCGCTCCTCCATGTCACTCTTCCATGTCGATCCTCCATGTCACTCCTCCATGTCGATCCTTCATGTCGCTCCTCCATTTCACTCCTCCATGTCACTCCTCCAAGTCACTCCTCCATGTTGATCCTCCAGGTCGATACTCCATGTTGCTCCTCCATGTCATGTTGCTCCTCCATGTCACTCCTCTCAATCCTCCATGTCGCTCCTCCATGTAGATCCTTCTTGTTATTCCTCCGTGTCGCTCCTCCTTGTCACTCCTCCATGTCACTACTCAATGTCAATTCTCCATGTCAATCCTCCGTCTTCCATGTCACTCCACCGTGTCGCTCCTCCATGTCACTTATTCATGTCGATCCTCCATGTCGCACCTCCTTGTTCCTCCATATCACTCCTCCATGTCATTCCTCCATGTAACTCCAGTATGTCGCTCCTCCATGTCACTCCAGAATGTCAATCCAGATTTAACTCCAGAATGTCACTCCAGAATTTAAATCCATATTGTAACTCCTCCATGTCCCTCCTCCATGTCGCTCCTCCATGTCACTCCTCCATGTCACTCCAGAATGTCAATCCAGATTGAACTCCAGAATGTCACTCCTCCATGTCGATCCTCCATGTCGATCTTCTATGTCTCTCCACCATTTCACACCTCCATGTCTCACTTCCATGTCATTCCTCCATGTCGCTCCTCCTTGCTCCTCCATATCACTCCTCCATGTTGCTCCTCCATGTCACTCCAGAATGTTGCTCCTCAATGTCACTCCAGAATGACACTCCAGAATTTAACTCCAGAATGTCACTCCTCCATATCCTTCCTCAGTGTCAATCCTCCATGTCGATCCTCCTTGTCAAGTCTCTATGTCGATCATGCATGTCAGTCCTCAATGTCGCTCCTCAATGTTACCCCACCATTACACTCCTCCTTGTCAGTCCTCCATGAAACTGATCCATGTCAATCTTCCATGTCGATACTCCATGTTGTTCCTCCATATCACTCCTCCATGTCTTCCATGTCACTCCCCCATGTACCTCCTCAATGTCGCTCCAGAATGTCCCTCCAGAATGTCACTCCTCAGTGTCGCTCCTTCATGTCACTACACTATGTTGATCCTCCATGTTGCTCCTCCTTGCTCCTCCATATCACTCCTCCATCTCACTCCAGAATGTCCCTCCAAAATTTAACTCCAGAATGTCACTCCTCCATGACCCTCATCCATGTCACTCCAGAATGTCACTCCAGAATTTAAATCCAGAATGTAACTCCTCCATGTCCTTTTTCCATGTCGATCCTCAATGTCAGTCATCCATGTCTAATCTCCATGTCAGTCCTTTATGTTTGCTCCTCAATGTTGATCCTCCATGACGCTCCTCTTGTCATTCCTCCATATTGCTACTCCATGTCACTCATCCATGTCTTCCATGTCACTCCCTCATACACCTCCTCCATGTCGCTCCTCCATGTAGATCCTTTATGTTTATCATCCATGTCGATCTTCCATGTCGTTCCTCCATGTCACTCCAGAACATCCCTCCAGAATGTCACCGTAGAATGTCACTCCTCCATGTCAGTCCCCCATGTCACTCCGCGATGTCGCTTCTCCATGTAGCTCTTCCATGTCACTCTCCCATGTCACTCCCCCTTGTTACTCATCCTTGTCACTCCATGTTATTCCTCCATGTCGATCCTCCATGTCTATCTTCCACGTCTCTCCTCCATGTCACTCCTCCATTTCTACCATGTCACTCCTCCATGTCACTCCTCCATGTTGATCATACATGACACTCCACCATGTTGCTCCTACTTGTTACTCCTTCATGTCTCTCCTCCTTGACACTCCTCCATGTCACTCCTCCATGTTGCTACTCCATGTCACTCCTCCATGTCTTCCACGTCACTCCCTCATGTACCTCCTCCATGTCGCTCCTCCATGTAGATCCTTCATGTTAATCCTCCATGTCGATCTTCCATGTCGCTCCAGAATGACCCTCCAGAATGTCACTCCATAATGTCACTCCTCCCGGTCACTCCTCCATGTCGCTCCTCAATGTCACTCCTCCATGTCCCTCCTACATATCAATCCTCTATTTCGATCCTCCATGTCACTACACTTTGTTGATCCTCCATGTTGCTCCTCCTTGCTCCTCCATATCACTCCTCCATCTCACTCCAGAATGTCCCTCCAAAATTTAACTCCAGAATGTCACTCCTCCATGTCCCTCCTCCATGTTGCTCCTCCATGGCACTCCAGAATGTCCCTCCAGAATGTCACTCAAGAATGTCACTGCTCCATGTCCCTCCTCCATGTCACTCCTCCATGTCGATCCTCCATGTCGATCTTCTATTTCGCTACTCCATGTCACTCCTCCATGTCACTCCTCCCTTTCTTCTACATCACTCCTCTATATAACTCCTCCATGTCAATACTACATGTCACTCCTTCTTGTCACTCCTCCATGTTGCTCCTCCATGTCACTCATCCATGTTGATCCTCTATGTCAATCTTCCATATCTCTCATCAATGTCACTCCAAAATGTCACTCCAGAATGTCGCTCCTCCATGTTACTCCAGAATGTCCCTCCAAGATGGCACTTCAAAATGTAACTCCTCCATGTCACTCCTAAATGTCTTCCATGTCGACACATCTCGATCCTCCATGTCGCTCCTCCTTGCTCATCCATATCAATCCACTATGTCATTCCTCCATGTAACTCCAAAATGTCAATCCAGATTTAACTCCAGAATGTCACTCCTCCATGTCAATCCTCAATGTCGAACTTCCATGTCTCTCCTCCATGTCACTCCTCCATCTCTACCATGTCACTCCTCCATGTCGATCTTCCATGTCTCTCATCCATGTCGATCTTCCATGTCTCTCCTCCATGTCACTCCTCCATCTCTACCATGTCACTCCTCCATGTGACTCCTCCATGTCGATCCACCTTGTCAATACTCCATTTTGATCCTCCATGTCGCTCCTCCATGTCACTCCTCCATGTCACTGCTCCATTTCGATCCTCCATGTCGATCCTCAATGTTGCTCCTCCATTTCACTGCTCCATGTCATCCATGTCACTCCCTTATGTACCTCCTCCATATCTCTCCTCTGTGTCACTCCTCCATGTCACTCCCCCTTGTTGATCCTCCATGTCAGTCCTCCATGTTGCTCCTCGATGTCGCTCCTTCTTATCGATCCTCCATATCGCTCCTCCATGTAGATCCTCCAGGTCACTCCTCCATTTAGATCCTACATGTTACTCTCCAAGTCGATCTTTCATGTCACTCCTCCATGTTGCTCCAATTTGTCACTCCTCCATGTCACTCGTTCATGTCACTCCTCCATGTCTTTCCTTATCGACACATGTCGATCCTCCATGTCACTCTTCCTTGCTCATCCATATCACTCCACCATGTCACTCCTCCATGTCACTCCAGAATGTCGCTCCTCCATGTCAATACAGATTTAATTCCAGAATGTCGCTCCTCCATGTCAATCCAGATTTAACTCCAGAATGTCACTCCTCCATGTCGATCCTCCATGTCGATCTTACATATCTCTCCACCATGTCACTCCTCCATGTCACTCCTCCATGTCACTCCTCCATGTCGATCAAACTTGACACTCCTCTATGTCGATCCTCAATGTCACTCCTCCATGTAGATCCTACATGTCACTCCAGAATTTCACTCCAGAATTTTACTGTAGAATGTCACTCCTCCATGTCAGTTTTCCTTGTCAATACTCCATGTCGACTACTCCTTGTTGATCCTCCATATCGCTCCTCCATGTCTATCCTTCATGTCACTCCTCCATTTAGATCCTACATGTTACTCCTCCATGTCGATCTTCCATATCGCTCCTCCATGTCACTCCAGAATGTCGCTCCACCATGTCCCTCCAGAATGTACCTCCTCATTGTCAGTCTTCCATGTCGCTCCGCAATGTAGCTCCTCCATGTAGCTCCTCCATGTCGCTCTTCCATGTCGCTCCTCCATGTCACTCTTCCATGTCGATCCTCCATGTCACTCCTCCATGTCGATCCTTCATGTCGCTCCTCCATTTCACTCCTCCATGTCACTCCTCCAAGTCACTCCTCCATGTTGATCCTCCAGGTCGATACTCCATGTTGCTCCTCCATGTCATGTTGCTCCTCCATGTCACTTCTCTCAATCCTCCATGTCGCTCCTCCATGTAGATCCTTCATGTTATTCCTCCGTGTCGCTCCTCCTTGTCACTCCTCCATGTCACTACTCAATGTCAATTCTCCATGTCAATCCTCCGTCTTCCATGTCACTCCACCGTGTCGCTCCTCCATGTCACTTATTCATGTCGATCCTCCATGTCGCACCTCCTTGTTCCTCCATATCACTCCTCCATGTCATTCCTCCATGTAACTCCAGTATGTCGCTCCTCCATGTCACTCCAGAATGTCAATCCAGATTTAACTCCAGAATGTCACTCCAGAATTTAAATCCATATTGTAACTCCTCCATGTCCCTCCTCCATGTCGCTCCTCCATGTCACTCTTCCATGTCACTCCAGAATGTCAATCCAGATTGAACTCCAGAATGTCACTCCTCCATGTCGATCCTCCATGTCGATCTTCTATGTCTCTCCACCATTTCACACCTCCATGTCTCACTTCCATGTCATTCCTCCATGTCACTCCTCCTTGCTCCTCCATATCACTCCTCCATGTTGCTCCTCCATCTCTACCATGTCACTCCTCCATGTCGATCTTCCATGTCTCTCATCCATGTCGATCTTCCATGTCTCTCCTCCATGTCACTCCTCCATCTCTACCATGTCACTCCTCCATGTGACTCCTCCATGTCGATCCACCTTGTCAATACTCCATTTTGATCCTCCATGTCGCTCCTCCATGTCACTCCTCCATGTCACTGCTCCATTTCGATCCTCCATGTCGATCCTCAATGTTGCTCCTCCATTTCACTGCTCCATGTCATCCATGTCACTCCCTTATGTACCTACTCCATATCTCTCCTCTGTGTCACTCCTCCATGTCACTCCCCCTTGTTGATCCTCCATGTCAGTCCTCCATGTTGCTCCTCGATGTCGCTCCTTCTTATCGATCATCCATATCGCTCCTCCATGTTGATCCTCCAGGTCACTCCTCCATTTAGATCCTACATGTTACTCCTCCAAGTCGATCTTTCATGTCACTCCTCCATGTTGCTCCAATTTGTCACTCCTCCATGTCACTCGTTCATGTCACTCCTCCATGTCTTCCTTATTGACACATGTCGATCCTCCATGTCGCTCTTCCTTGCTCATCCATATCACTCCACCATGTCACTCCTCCATGTCACTCCAGAATGTCGCTCCTCCATGTCAATACAGATTTAATTCCAGAATGTCGCTCCTCCATGTCAATCCAGATTTAACTCCAGAATGTCACTCCTCCATGTCGATCCTCCATGTCGATCTTACATATCTCTCCACCATGTCACTCCTCCATGTCACTCCTCCATGTCACTCCTCCATGTCGATCAAACTTGACACTCCTCTATATCGATCCTCAATGTCACTCCTCCATGTAGATCCTACATGTCACTCCAGAATTTCACTCCAGAATTTTACTGTAGAATGTCACTCCTCCATGTGAGTTTTCTTGTCAATACTCCATGTCGACCTACTCCTTGTTGATCCTCCATATCGCTCCTCCATGTCGATCCTTCATGTCACTCCTCCATTTAGATCCTACATGTTACTCCTCCATGTCGATCTTCCATATCGCTCCTCCATGTCACTCCAGAATGTCGCTCCACCATGTCCCTCCAGAATGTACCTCCTCGTTGTCAGTCTTCCATGTCGCTCCGCGATGTAGCTCCTCCATGTAGCTCCTCCATGTCGCTCTTCCATGTCGCTCCTCCATGTCACTCTTCCATGTCGATCCTCCATGTCACTCCTCCATGTCGATCCTTCATGTCGCTCCTCCATTTCACTCCTCCATGTCACTCCTCCAAGTCACTCCTCCATGTTGATCCTCCAGGTCGATACTCCATGTTGCTCCATGTCATGTTGCTCCTCCATGTCACTCCTCTCAATCCTCCATGTCGCTCCTCCATGTAGATCCTTCATGTTATTCCTCCGTGTCGCTGCTCCTTGTCACTCCTCCATGTCACTACTCAATGTCAATTCTCCATGTCAATCCTCCGTCTTCCATGTCACTCCACCGTGTCGCTCCTCCATGTCACTTATTCATGTCGATCCTCCATGTCGCACCTCCTTGTTCCTCCATATCACTCCTCCATGTCATTCCTCCATGTAACTCCAGTATGTCGCTCCTCCATGTCACTCCAGAATGTCAATCCAGATTTAACTCCAGAATGTCACTCCAGAATTTAAATCCATATTGTAACTCCTCCATGTCCCTCCTCCATGTCGCTCCTCCATGTCACTCTTCCATGTCACTCCAGAATGTCAATCCAGATTGAACTCCAGAATGTCACTCCTCCATGTCGATCCTCCATGTCGATCTTCTATGTCTCTCCACCATTTCACACCTCCATGTCTCACTTCCATGTCATTCCTCCATGTCACTCCTCCTTGCTCCTCCATATCACTCCTCCATGTTGCTCCTCCATGTCACTCCAGAATATTGCTCCTCAATGTCACTCCAGAATGACACTCCAGAATGTCACTCCTCCATGTCAATCCTCAATGTCGAACTTCCATGTCTCTCCTCCCTGTCACTCCTCCATGTCGATCAAACTTGACACTCCTCCATGTCGATCTTCCATGTCTCTCATCCATGTCGATCTTCCATGTCTCTCCTCCATGTCACTCCTCCATCTCTATAATGTCACTCCTCCATGTCACTCTTCCATGTTGATCCACCTTGTCAATACTCCATGTTGATCCTCCATGTCGCTCCTCCATGTCACTCCTCCATGTCACTGCTCCATTTCGATCCTCCATGTCGATCCTCAATGTTGCTCCTCCATTTCACTGCTCCATGTCATCCATGTCACTCCCTTATGTACCTCCTCCATATCTCTCCTCTGTGTCACTCCTCCATGTCACTCCCCCTTGTTGATCCTCCATGTCAGTCCTCCATGTTGCTCCTCGATGTCGCTCCTTCTTATCGATCCTCCATATCGCTCCTCCATATCGATCCTCCAGGTCACTCCTCCATTTAGATCCTACATGTTACTCCTCCAAGTCGATCTTTCATGTCACTCCTCCATGTTGCTCCAATTTGTCACTCCTCCATGTCACTGCTCAATGTCGATCCTCCATGAAACTCCTCCATGTCTTCCATGTTGACACATGTCGATCCTCAATGTCGCTCCTCCTTAATCATCCATATCACTCCACCATGTCACTCCTCCATGTCACTCCAGAATGTCGCTCCTCCATGTCAATCCAGATTTAACTCCATGATGTCAGTCCTCTATGTCGATCCTCCATGTCAATCTTCCATATCGATCCTCCATGTCACTCCTCCATCTCTACCATGTCACTCCTCTGTGTCACTCCTCCATATCACTCCTCCATGTCACTCCTACATGTCGATCTTCCATGTCTCTCCTCCATGTCACTCCAGAATGTTGTTCCTCTATGTCACTCCAGAATGTCGCTCCTCCATGTCCCTCCAGAATGTCACTCCACCATGTCCCTCCAGCATGTACCTCCTTGTTGTCAGTTCTCATGTCGCTCCGCAGTGTTGCCCAACCATGTAACTCCTCCATGTCGCTCTTCCATGTTGCTTCTCCATGTCACTCCTACATGTCAGTCCCCCATGTCACTCCTCCATGTCACTCCTCCTTGTCACTCCTCAATGTCACTCCTCCATGTCACTCCTCCATGTCACTTCTTCTTGTCACTCCTCAATGTCACTCCTCCATGTCACTCCTCCATGTCACTTCTTCTTCTCACTCCTCAATGTCACTCCTCCATGTCGATCATCCATGTCGCTAATTCTTGCTCCTCCATTTCAATCATCCATGTCGCTCCTCCATGTCGATCATCCATGTCACTCCTCCTTGTCGCTCCTCCATGTCACTCATCCATTTCTTCCTTGTCTCAAAAAAAATCTTCTGTCTTGGATTCCTTGGAAGCTGCTTTAAAACTAGATTTCCTGTGTTGTTTCTTTGATCAAAGAAAGTGCTCCATGTTGATCTTCCATGTCACTCCTCCATGTCACGCCGACATGTCACTGCTCAAGGTCACTCCTCCATGTCAATACTCTATGTCACTCCAGAATGTTGCTCCTCAATGTCACTCCAGAATGTCACTCCAGAATGTCAACACAGAAGGTCGCTCCTACATTTCCCTCCTTCCTGTGACTAATCAATGTAATTCCTCCACGTCACTGCTCCATGTCTTCCATGTCACTCCTCCATGTCACTCCTCCATGTCACTCCTCCATGTCACTCCTGCATGTCGATCCTCCATGTCACTCCTCCATGTCACTCCTCCATGTCACTCCTCCATGTCACTCCTGCATGTCGATCCTCCATGTCACTCCTCCATGTCTATGCTCCATTTTGCTCCTCCGTGTCACTCGTCCATGTCACTCATTCATATCACTGCTCCATGTCGATCCTCCATGTCACTTCTCCATGTCAGGCCTCAATGTCACTCCTCCTTGTCACTCCTCCATGTCGATCGTCCTTGTCGCTCATGTTTACTCCTCCATGTTAATCTTCCATATCGCTCCTCCATGTCACACCATGATGTCACACCAGAATGTCACTCCTCCATCTCGCTTCTCCATGTCGCTCCTCCATGTCAGTACTCCATTTCGCTCCTCCATGTCACACCATGATGTCACACCAGAATGTCACTCCTCCATCTCGCTTCTCCATGTCGCTCCTCCATGTCAGTACTCCATGTCGATCCTCCATGTCACTCCTCCATTTCAGTCCTCCATGTTGCTCTTCCATGTAGAACCTACATGTCGCTCCTCCATGTCGATCCTCCATGTCGCTCATCCTTGCTACTCCATGTCACTCCTCCATGTCACTCCAGAATGTCGCTCCTCCATGTCCCTCCTTCCTGTGACTCCTTAATGTAACTCCTCCATGTCACTCCTCCATGTCACTCCTGCATGTCGATCCTACATGTCACTCCTCCATGTCGCTCCTCCATGTCAATCCTCCATGTCGATCCTCCATGTCGCTCCTCCATGTCAGTTCCCCATGTCACTCCTCCATGTCACGTCTGTGGTATATTTTCAAGTCTTGCATAAGACCGTGAGGCCCCTAAAGGTAAACATATGTGTAAGAAGCATACGTGGAGACATTTATGGTCATACGCTAAGTCCAGGGGCTGAAAGATAAACATGTAGGATAAAGGAGACATACATGGTTATACGCTCAGCACAGATGTTGCATGATGTTGCATGACATGAAACAGATATAAGGAGGCGCGAGAGCCCCGAAGTGCAGGACTTTCAGATTTGACTTGAGACCTCCGGACGCTCGAGACGTTCGTTATGACATTTGTTGCTTGTTTGTAATAAACTCTATTGTACCAGCAAGAACAGTGTACGCGGAGCATCCTTTCTCATCACTTCAACAGCACTGTCGCAGGAAAGAAACGACACGTCTCCTTGTTATTCCTCAATGTCACTCCTCCATGTCACTCCTCCATGTCACTTCTTCTTGTCACTCCTCCATGTCGCTAATTCTTGCTCCTCCATTTCAATCATCCATGTCGCTCCTCCATGTCGATCATCCATGTCACTCATCCTGTTCGCTCCTCCATGTCACTCATCCATGTCTTCCTTGTCACAAAAAAAATCTTCTGTCTTGGATTCCTTGGAAGCTGCTCTAAAACTAGATTTCCTGTGTTGTTTCTTTGATCAAAGAAAGTGCTCCATTTTTATCTTCCATGTCACTCCTCTATGTCACTCCAGAATGTCGCTCCTCCATGTCACTCCAGAATGTCACTCCAGAATGTCAACACAGAAGGTCGCTCCTCCATGTCCCTCCTTCCTGTGACTACTCAATGTAACTCCTCCACGTCACTGCTCCATGTCTTCCATGACACTCCTCCATGTCACTCCTCCATGTCACTCCTGCATGTCGATCCTATATGTCACTCCTCCATGTTGCTCCTCCATGTCAATCCTCCATGTCTATGCTCCATGTCGCTCCTCCGTGTCACTCCTCCATGTCACTCCTTCATATCACTGCTCCATGTCGATCCTCCATGTCACTTCTCCATGTCGGTCCTCAATGTCACTCCTCCATGTCACTCCTCCATGTCGATCGTCCTTGTCGCTCATCCTTACTCCTCCATGTTACTCTTCCATATCGCTCCTCCATATCAAACCATGATGTCACACCAGAATGTCACTCCTCCATGTCGCTCCTCCATGTCAGTACTCCATGTCGATCCTCCATGTCACTCCTACATTTCAGTCCTCCATGTTGCTCTTCCATGTAGAACCTACATGTCTTTCCTCCATGTTGATCCTCCATGTCGCTCATCCTTGCTCCTCCATGTCACTCCTCGATGTCGCTACTACATGTCAATCCAGAATGTCCCTCCTCCATGTCCCTCCTCCATGTCACTTCTCCATGTCACTCCTTAATGTCACTCCTCAATGTCACTCCTCCATGTCGATCCTCCATGTCACTCCTCTATGTCGCTCCTCCATGTCGATCCTCCATGTTGCTCATCCTTGCTCCTCCATGTCACTCCTCGATGTCGCTACTCCATGTTAATCCAGAATGTCCCTCCTCCATGTCCCACCTCCATGTCACTTCTCCATGTCACTTCTTCTTGTCACTCCTCCAGGTCACTCATCCATGTCGATCCCCCATGTCACTCATCCCTCTCACTATGCCATGTCTCTCCTCCATGTCCACTCCTCCATTTCTCTACTCCATGTCACTCCTCTATGTCACTCCAGAATGTCGCTCCTCCATGTCACTCCAGAATGTCTCTCCAGAATTTAACTCCAGATTGTTAATCCTCCACTGCTCCATGTCGACTGCTCCATGTCGATCCTCTATTGCGCTCCTCCATATCATTATTCCCTGTCTTCCACGTCACTCCTCCATGTAACTACTCAATGTCGATACCTCCTTGTCACTCCACAATGTCTATCCTGAAAGTCACTCCTCCATGTCGACCCTCCATGTCACTCCTCCCTGTCTTCCATATCATTCCTCCATGTCAGTCCTCCATGTTGCTCCTCAATGTTTCTCCTCCTTGTCGATCCTCCATATCGCTCCACCATGTCAATCCTCCATGTCACTTTTCCATTTAGATCCTACATGTTACTCCTCCATGTCGATCTTCCATGTCAATCCAGAATGTCGCTCCTCCGTGTCACTCCAGAATGTCGCTCCACCCTGTCCCTCCAGAATGTACCTCCTCGTTGTCAGACATCCATGTAGCTCCTCCATGTAGCTCCTCAATGTCGCTCCTCATTGTCGATCCTCAATGTCGCTCCTCCATGTCGATCCTCCATGTCATTCCTCCATGTGGATCCAACATGTTACTCCTCCATGTTGATCTTCAATGTCGCTCCTCCATGTTACTCCAGAAAGTCGCTCCTCCATGTAACTCCAGAATGTCACTCCAGAATTTAACTCCAGAATGTTACTCCTCCATTCACCTCCTCCATGTCGCTCATCCATGTCACTCCAGAATGTCCCTCAAGAATGTCACTCCAGAATTTCACTCCTACATGTCCCTCCTCCTTGTCACTCCACCATGTTGATCCTCTATTTCGTTCCTCTATGTCACTCCTCCCTGTCTTCCACGTCAATCCTCCATGTTATTCCTCCATGTCACTCCGCCACATCGCTCCTCCATGTCACTCCTCCATGTTGATCCTCCATGTCGATACTCCATGTTGCTCCTCCATGTCACTCCATATCTTACATGTCACTCCACCGTGTCGCTCCTCCATGTCACTTATTCATATCGATCCTCCATGTCGCTCCTCCTTGCTCCTCCATATCACTCCTCCTTGTCATTCCTTCATGTCACTCCAGAATGTCGCTCCTCCATGTCACTCCAGAATGTCACCTCAGAATTTAACTCCAGATTGTTAATCACTGCTCCATGTCGACTGCTCCATGTCGATCCTCTATTGCGCTCCTCCATGTCATTACTCCATGTCTTCCACGTCACTCCTCCATGTAACTACTAAATGTCGATACCTCCTTGTCACTCCACAATGTCCCTCCTGAAAGTCACTCCTCCATGTCGACCCTCCATGTCACTCCTCCCTGTCTTCCATATCACTCCTCCATGTCAGTTCTCCATGTTGCTCCTCAATGTTGCTCCTCCTTGTCGATCCTCCATATCACTCCTCCATGTCAATCCTCCATATAACTCCTCCATTTAGATCCTACATGTTACTCCTCCATGTCGATCTTCCATGTTAATCCAGAATGTCGCTCCTCCGTGTCACTCCAGAATGTCTCTCCACACTGTCCCTCCAGAATGTACCTCCTCGTTGTCAGACATCCATGTCGCTCCTCCATGTAGCTCCTCCATTTAGCTCCTCAATGTCGCTCCTCAATGACGATCCTCCATGTCATTCCTCCATGTGGATCCAACAGGTTACTCCTCCATGTCGATCTTCAATGTCGCTCATCCATGTCACTCCAGAATGTCGCTCCTCCATGTCACTCCAGAATTTAACTGCAGAATGTTACTCCTCCATTTCCCTCCTCCATTTCCCTCCTCCATGTCGCTCCTCTATGTCACTCCAGAATGTCCCTCAAGAATGTCACTCCAGAATGTCACTCCTCCATGTTGATCCTCCATGTCAGTCCTCCTCCCTGTCTTCCATGTCAATCCTCCATGTTCCATGTTACTCCTCCATGTCACTCCACCATGTCTCTCCTCCGTGTCACTGTGCCATGTCGCTCCTCCATGTAACTCCTCCATGTCGATCCTCCATGTCACTCCTCCATGACACACTTCCATGTAACTCCTCCATGTCACTGTTTCATGTCAATCCTCCATTTCGATCCTCAATGTCGATCCTCAATGTCACTCCACCATGTGTTCCATGTCACTCCTCGTGTTGCTCCTCCATGTGACTATTTCATGTCCATCCTCTATGTCTCTCATCCCTGCTACTCCATATCACTCCTCCATGTATCTCCTCCATGTCACCCCAGAATGCCACTCCTCCATGTCACTCCAGAATGTCTCTCCAGAATTTAACTCCAGAAAGTCACTCCTCCATGTCCCTCCTCCATGTCAATCCTCTATGTTGATCCTCCATATCACTCCTCCTTGTCACTCCTCCAGGTCGATACCTCCATGTCACTCCAGAATGTCCCTCAAGAAAGTCACTCCAGAATGTCACTCCTCCATATTCCTCCTCCATGTAGATCCTCCATGTCACTCCTCCCTGTCTTCCATGTCAGTCCTGCATGTAACTCCGCCATGTCGATCCTCCATGTCGCCTCTCCATGTCACTCCAGAATGTCGCTCCTCCATGTCACTCCAGAATATCACTCCAGATTTAACTCCAGAATGTCACTCCTCCATGTCACTGCTTGATGTCGCTCCTCAATGTCGATCCTCCATGTCGCTCCTCCTTGTTACTCCTCCACATCGATCCTCCATTTCGATCCTCCATGTTGCTCCACCATGTCACACCTCCATGTCGCTACTCCATGTCACTCCTCCATGTCTTCCATGTCGATACATGTTGATCCTCCATGTCGCTCCTCCTTGCTCATCCATATCACTCCACCATGTTGCTCCTCCATGTCATTCCAGAATGTCGCTACTCCATGTCAATCCAGATTTAACTCCAGAATGTCAGTCCTCCATGTCGATCTTCCATGTCTCTCCTCCATGTCACTCCTCCATCTCTACCATGTCACTCCTCCATGTCATTTCTCCATGTCGATCAACCTTGACACTCCTCCATGTCGATCCTCTATGTCGCTCCTCCATGTCGATCCTCCATATCAATACTCCATGTAGATCCTACATGTCACTCCAGAATTTCACTCCAGAATTTAACTGTAGGATGTCACTCCTCCATGTCAGTCCTCCTTGTCCATGTCGACTCCTCCATGTTGATCCTCCATGTCAGTCCTCCATGTTGCTCCTCAATGTCGCTCCTCCTTTTCTATCCTCCATGTCTATCCTACATGTCATTCCTCCATTTAGATCCTAAATGTTACTCCTCCATGTCGATCTTCCATTTCGCTCCTCCTTGTCGCTCCAGAATGTTGCTATTCCATGTTGCTCTGCGATGTCGCTCCTCCATGTAGATCCTCCATGTCGCTCTTCCATGTCGCTCCTCCTAGTCACTCCTCCATGTCAATCCTCCATGTCGCTCCTCCATGTCACTCCTCCATGTCCCTCCTCCTTGTCACTCGACCATGTTGATACTCTATTTCGCTCCTCCATGTCACTCCTGTCTTCCACGTCAATCCTCCATGTTACTCCTCCATGTCACTCCGCCATGTCGCTCCTCCATGTCACTCTGCCATGTAGCTCCTCCATGTCTCTCCTCCATGTCACTCCAGAATGTCGCTCCTACATGTCACTCCACCATGTCCCTCCAGAATGTACCTCCTCATTGTCAGTCTTCCTTGTCGCTCCATGATGTCGCTCCTCCATGTAGCTCCTCCAATTCACTCCTCCATGTCGATCCTCTATGTCACTCCTCCATGTCGATCCTCAATGTCTCTCCATGTCACTCCTCCATGTCACTCCAGAATGTCGCTCCAGAATGCTACTCCTACAGATGCCTCCTCCATGTCACTGCTCCATGTCGATCCTCTATTTCGCTCCTCCATGTCATTCCTCCCTGTCTTCCACGTCACTCCTCCATGTAACTCCTCCATGTCAATCCTACATGTCACTCCTCCATGTCACTCCACCATGTCGCTCCTCCATGTAGAACTTTCATGTCACTCCTCCATGTCACTGCTCCATGTCGATCCTCCATTTTGATCCTCCATGTCACTACTCCATGTCTTCCATGTCACTCCACCATGTCACTCCTCCATGTCATCCATGTCACTCCCCCATGTACCTCCTCCATGTAGATCCTTCATGTTACTCCTCTATGTCAAACCTCCATGTCGCTCCTCCATGTCACTCCTCCGTGTCGCTCCTTATTGTCACTCCTCCATGTCACTACTCAATGTCGATACCTCCATGTCACTCCAGAATGTCCCTCCTGAATGTTACTCCAGAATGTCACTCCTCCATATTCCTCCTCCATGTCACTCTTCCCTGTCTTCCATATCACTCCTCCATGTCGATCATCCTTGTCGCTCCTCCATGTCGCTCCTCCATGTCACTCCTCCATGTTGATTCTCCATGTCACTCCTCCATGTCGATCCTCCATGTCGCTCCACCTTGTCGCTCGTCCATGTCACTCCTCCATGTTGATCCTCAATGTCACTCCTCCATGTCACACTTCCATGTCACTGCTCTATGTCGCTACTCCATGTTGATCCTCCATGTCGCTCCTCCTTGTTACTCCTTCATGTCGCTCCTCCTTGTCACTCCTCCTTGTCACTCATCCATGTCTTCCATGTCACTCCCCCATGTACCTCCACTATGTAGCTCCTCCATGTAGACCCTTCATGTTACTCCTCTATGTCAATCCTCCATATCTATCTTCAATGTCACTCCCGAATGTCGCTCCTCCATGTCACTCCAGAATGTCCCTCCAGAATTTCCCTCCAAAATGTAACTCCTCCATGTCACTGCTCAATATCGATCCTCCATGTCACTCCTCCATGTCTTCCATGTCGACACATGTCGATCCTCCATGTCGCTCCTCCTTGCTCATCCATATCACTCCACCATGTCACTCCAGAATGTCACTACTCCATGTCACTCCAGAATGTCAATCCAGATTTAACTCCAGAATGTTACTCCTCCATGTCAATTCTCCATGTCGATCTTCTGTCTCTCCTCCATGTCACTCCTCCATCTCTACCATGTCACTCCTCCATGTCACTCCTCCTTGTCGATCCACCATGTTGCTCCTCCATGTCGATCCTCCATGTCACTCCTATATGTAGATCCTACATGTCACTCCAGAATTTTACTCCAGAATTTAACTGTAGAATGTCACTCGTCCATGTCAGTCCTCCTTGTCAATACTCCATGTCGACTCCTCCATGTCGAACCTTCATGTCACTCATCCATGTCACTCCTCCATGTCACTCTTCCATGTCGACTCCTCCATGTCGAACCTCCATGTCACTCCTCCATGTCGCTCCTCCATGTCACTGCTCCATGTATATCCTCCATGTCGATCCTCGTTGTTGCTCCTCCATTTCACTGCTCCATGTCTTCCATGTCACTCCACTATTTATCTCCTCCATGTAGCTCCTCCATTTAGATCCTTCATGTTACTCCTCTATGTCAACCCTCCATATGTCCATCAATGTCACTCCAGAATGTCCCTCCAGAATGTCCCTCCAAAATGTCACTCCTCCATGTCACTGCTTAATGTCGATCCTCCATGTCACTCGTTCATGTCACTCCTCCATGTCTTCCTTATCGACACATGTCGATTCTCCATGTCGCTCTTCCTTGCTCATCCATATCACTCCACCATGTCACTCCTCCATGTCACTCCAGAATGTCGCTCCTCCATGTCAATACAGATTTAATTCCAGAATGTCGCTCCTCCATGTCAATCCAGATTTAACTCCAGAATGTCACTCCTCCATGTCGATCCTCCATGTCGATCTTACATATCTCTCCACCATGTCACTCCTCCATGTCACTCCTCCATGTCACTCCTCCATGTCGATCAAACTTGACACTCCTCCATGTCGATCCTCAATGTCACTCCTCCATGTAGATCCTACATGTCACTCCAGAATTTCACTCCAGAATTTTACTGTAGAATGTCACTCCTCCATGTCAGTTTTCCTTGTCAATACTCCATGTCGACTACTCCTTGTTGATCCTCCATATCGCTCCTCCATGTCTATCCTTCATGTCACTCCTCCATTTAGATCCTACATGTTACTCCTCCATGTCGATCTTCCGTATCGCTCCTCCATGTCACTCCAGAATGTCGCTCCACCATGTCCCTCCAGAATGTACCTCCTCGTTGTCAGTCTTCCATGTCGCTCCGTGATGTAGCTCCTCCATGTAGCTCCTCCATGTCGCTCTTCCATGTCGCTCCTCCATGTCACTCTTCCATGTCGATCCTCCATGTCACTCCTCCATGTCGATCCTTCATGTCGCTCCTCCATTTCACTCCTCCATGTCACTCCTCCAAGTCACTCCTCCATGTTGATCCTCCAGGTCGATACTCCATGTTGCTCCTCCATGTCATGTTGCTCCTCCATGTCACTCCTCTCAATCCTCCATGTCGCTCCTCCATGTAGATCCTTCATGTTATTCCTCCGTGTCGCTCCTCCTTGTCACTCCTCCATGTCACTACTCAATGTCAATTCTCCATGTCAATCCTCCGTCTTCCATGTCACTCCTCCATGTCGCTCCTCCATGTCACTTATTCATGTCGATCCTCCATGTCGCACCTCCTTGTTCCTCCATATCACTCCTCCATGTCATTCCTCCATGTAACTCCAGTATGTCGCTCCTCCATGTCACTCCAGAATGTCAATCCAGATTTAACTCCAGAATGTCACTCCAGAATTTAAATCCATATTGTAACTCCTCCATGTCCCTCCTCCATGTCGCTCCTCCATGTCACTCCTCCATGTCACTCCAGAATGTCAATCCAGATTGAACTCCAGAATGTCACTCCTCCATGTCGATCCTCCATGTCGATCTTCTATGTCTCTCCACCATTTCACACCTCCATGTCTCACTTCCATGTCATTCCTCCATGTCGCTCCTCCTTGCTCCTCCATATCACTCCTCCATGTTGCTCCTCCATGTCACTCCAGAATGTTGCTCCTCAATGTCACTCCAGAATGACACTACAGAATTTAACTCCAGAATGTCACTCCTCCATATCCTTCCTCAGTGTCAATCCTCCATGTCGATCCTCCTTGTCACGTCTCTATGTCGATCCTGCATGTCAGTCCTCAATGTCGCTCCTCAATATTACCCCAGCATTACACTCCTCCTTGTCAGTCCTCCATGAAACTGATCCATGTCAATCTTCCATGTCGATACTCCATGTTGTTCCTCCATATCACTCCTCCATGTCTTCCATGTCACTCCCCCATGTACCTCCTCAATGTCGCTCCAGAATGTCCCTACAGAATGTCACTCTTCAGTGTCGCTCCTTCATGTCACTACACTATGTTGATCCTCCATGTTGCTCCTCCTTGCTCCTCCATATCACTCCTCCATCTCACTCCAGAATGTCCCTCCAAAATTTAACTCCAGAATGTCACTCCTCCATGACCCTCATCCATGTCACTCCAGAATGTAACTCCAGAATTTAAATCCAGAATGTAACTCCTCCATGTCCTTTTTCCATGTCGATCCTCAATGTCAGTCATCCATGTCTAATCTCCATGTCAGTCCTTTATGTTTGCTCCTCAATGTTGATCCTCCATGACGCTCCTCTTGTCATTCCTCCATATTGCTACTCCATGTCACTCATCCATGTCTTCCATGTCACTCCCTCATACACCTCCTCCATGTCGCTCCTCCATGTAGATCCTTTATGTTTATCATCCATGTCGATCTTCCATGTCGTTCCTCCATGTCACTCCAGAACATCCCTCCAGAATGTCACCGTAGAATGTCACTCCTCCATGTCAGTCCCCCATGTCACTCCGCGATGTCGCTTCTCCATGTAGCTCTTCCATGTCACTCTCCCATGTCACTCCCCCTTGTTACTCATCCTTGTCACTCCATGTTATTCCTCCATGTCGATCCTCCATGTCTATCTTCCACGTCTCTCCTCCATGTCACTCCTCCATTTCTACCATGTCACTCCTCCATGTCACTCCTCCATGTTGATCATACATGACACTCCACCATGTTGCTCCTACTTGTTACTCCTTCATGTCTCTCCTCCTTGACACTCCTCCATGTCACTCCTCCATGTTGCTACTCCATGTCACTCCTCCATGTCTTCCACGTCACTCCCTCATGTACCTCCTCCATGTCGCTCCTCCATGTAGATCCTTCATGTTAATCCTCCATGTCGATCTTCCATGTCGCTCCAGAATGACCCTCCAGAATGTCACTCCATAATGTCACTCCTCCCGGTCACTCCTCCATGTCGCTCCTCAATGTCACTCCTCCATGTCCCTCCTACATATCAATCCTCTATTTCGATCCTCCATGTCACTACACTTTGTTGATCCTCCATGTTGCTCCTCCTTGCTCCTCCATATCACTCCTCGATCTCACGCCAGAATGTCCCTCCAAAATTTAACTCCAGAATGTCACTCCTCCATGTCCCCTCCTCCATGTTGCTCCTCCATGGCACTCCAGAATGTCCCTCCAGAATGTCACTCAAGAATGTCACTGCTCCATGTCCCTCCTCCATGTCACTCCTCCATGTCGATCCTCCATGTCGATCTTCTATTTCGCTACTCCATGTCACTCCTCCATGTCACTACTCCCTTTCTTCTACATCACTCCTCTATATAACTCCTCCATGTCAATACTACATGTCACTCCTTCTTGTCACTCCTCCATGTTGCTCCTCCATGTCACTCATCCATGTTGATCCTCTATGTCAATCTTCCATATCTCTCATCAATGTCACTCCAAAATGTCACTCCAGAATGTCGCTCCTCCATGTTACTCCAGAATGTCCCTCCAAGATGGCACTTCAAAATGTAACTCCTCCATGTCACTCCTAAATGTCTTCCATGTCGACACATCTCGATCCTCCATGTCGCTCCTCCTTGCTCATCCATATCAATCCACTATGTCATTCCTCCATGTAACTCCAAAATGTCAATCCAGATTTAACTCCAGAATGTCACTCCTCCATGTCAATCCTCAATGTCGAACTTCCATGTCTCTCCTCCATGTCACTCCTCCATCTCTACCATGTCACTCCTCCATGTCGATCTTCCATGTCTCTCATCCATGTCGATCTTCCATGTCTCTCCTCCATGTCACTCCTCCATCTCTACCATGTCACTCCTCCATGTGACTCCTCCATGTCGATCCACCTTGTCAATACTCCATTTTGATCCTCCATGTCGCTCCTCCATGTCACTCCTCCATGTCACTGCTCCATTTCGATCCTCCATGTCGATCCTCAATGTTGCTCCTCCATTTCACTGCTCCATGTCATCCATGTCACTCCCTTATGTACCTCCTCCATATCTCTCCTCTGTGTCACTCCTCCATGTCACTCCCCCTTGTTGATCCTCCATGTCAGTCCTCCATGTTGCTCCTCGATGTCGCTCCTTCTTATCGATCCTCCATATCGCTCCTCCATGTCGATCCTCCAGGTCACTCCTCCATTTAGATCCTACATGTTACTCCTCCAAGTCGATCTTTCATGTCACTCCTCCATGTTGCTCCAATTTGTCACTCCTCCATGTCACTCGTTCATGTCACTCCTCCATGTCTTCCTTATCGACACATGTCGATCCTCCATGTCACTCTTCCTTGCTCATCCATATCACTCCACCATGTCACTCCTCCATGTCACTCCAGAATGTCGCTCCTCCATGTCAATACAGATTTAATTCCAGAATGTCGCTCCTCCATGTCAATCCAGATTTAACTCCAGAATGTCACTCCTCCATGTCGATCCTCCATGTCGATCTTACATATCTCTCCACCATGTCACTCCTCCATGTCACTCCTCCATGTCACTCCTCCATGTCGATCAAACTTGACACTCCTCTATGTCGATCCTCAATGTCACTCCTCCATGTAGATCCTACATGTCACTCCAGAATTTCACTCCAGAATTTTACTGTAGAATGTCACTCCTCCATGTCAGTTTTCCTTGTCAATACTCCATGTCGACTACTCCTTGTTGATCCTCCATATCGCTCCTCCATGTCTATCCTTCATGTCACTCCTCCATTTAGATCCTACATGTTACTCCTCCATGTCGATCTTCCATATCGCTCCTCCATGTCACTCCAGAATGTCGCTCCACCATGTCCCTCCAGAATGTACCTCCTCATTGTCAGTCTTCCATGTCGCTCCGCAATGTAGCTCCTCCATGTAGCTCCTCCATGTCGCTCTTCCATGTCGCTCCTCCATGTCACTCTTCCATGTCGATCCTCCATGTCACTCCTCCATGTCGATCCTTCATGTCGCTCCTCCATTTCACTCCTCCATGTCACTCCTCCAAGTCACTCCTCCATGTTGATCCTCCAGGTCGATACTCCATGTTGCTCCACCATGTCATGTTGCTCCTCCATGTCACTTCTCTCAATCCTCCATGTCGCTCCTCCATGTAGATCCTTCATGTTATTCCTCCGTGTCGCTCCTCCTTGTCACTCCTCCATGTCACTACTCAATGTCAATTCTCCATGTCAATCCTCCGTCTTCCATGTCACTCCACCGTGTCGCTCCTCCATGTCACTTATTCATGTCGATCCTCCATGTCGCACCTCCTTGTTCCTCCATATCACTCCTCCATGTCATTCCTCCATGTAACTCCAGTATGTCGCTCCTCCATGTCACTCCAGAATGTCAATCCAGATTTAACTCCAGAATGTCACTCCAGAATTTAAATCCATATTGTAACTCCTCCATGTCCCTCCTCCATGTCGCTCCTCCATGTCACTCTTCCATGTCACTCCAGAATGTCAATCCAGATTGAACTCCAGAATGTCACTCCTCCATGTCGATCCTCCATGTCGATCTTCTATGTCTCTCCACCATTTCACACCTCCATGTCTCACTTCCATGTCATTCCTCCATGTCACTCCTCCTTGCTCCTCCATATCACTCCTCCATGTTGCTCCTCCATCTCTACCATGTCACTCCTCCATGTCGATCTTCCATGTCTCTCATCCATGTCGATCTTCCATGTCTCTCCTCCATGTCACTCCTCCATCTCTACCATGTCACTCCTCCATGTGACTCCTCCATGTCGATCCACCTTGTCAATACTCCATTTTGATCCTCCATGTCGCTCCTCCATGTCACTCCTCCATGTCACTGCTCCATTTCGATCCTCCATGTCGATCCTCAATGTTGCTCCTCCATTTCACTGCTCCATGTCATCCATGTCACTCCCTTATGTACCTACTCCATATCTCTCCTCTGTGTCACTCCTCCATGTCACTCCCCCTTGTTGATCCTCCATGTCAGTCCTCCATGTTGCTCCTCGATGTCGCTCCTTCTTATCGATCATCCATATCGCTCCTCCATGTTGATCCTCCAGGTCACTCCTCCATTTAGATCCTACATGTTACTCCTCCAAGTCGATCTTTCATGTCACTCCTCCATGTTGCTCCAATTTGTCACTCCTCCATGTCACTCGTTCATGTCACTCCTCCATGTCTTCCTTATTGACACATGTCGATCCTCCATGTCGCTCTTCCTTGCTCATCCATATCACTCCACCATGTCACTCCTCCATGTCACTCCAGAATGTCGCTCCTCCATGTCAATACAGATTTAATTCCAGAATGTCGCTCCTCCATGTCAATCCAGATTTAACTCCAGAATGTCACTCCTCCATGTCGATCCTCCATGTCGATCTTACATATCTCTCCACCATGTCACTCCTCCATGTCACTCCTCCATGTCACTCCTCCATGTCGATCAAACTTGACACTCCTCTATATCGATCCTCAATGTCACTCCTCCATGTAGATCCTACATGTCACTCCAGAATTTCACTCCAGAATTTTACTGTAGAATGTCACTCCTCCATGTGAGTTTTTCTTGTCAATACTCCATGTCGACTACTCCTTGTTGATCCTCCATATCGCTCCTCCATGTCTATCCTTCATGTCACTCCTCCATTTAGATCCTACATGTTACTCCTCCATGTCGATCTTCCATATCGCTCCTCCATGTCACTCCAGAATGTCGCTCCACCATGTCCCTCCAGAATGTACCTCCTCGTTGTCAGTCTTCCATGTCGCTCCGCGATGTAGCTCCTCCATGTAGCTCCTCCATGTCGCTCTTCCATGTCGCTCCTCCATGTCACTCTTCCATGTCGATCCTCCATGTCACTCCTCCATGTCGATCCTTCATGTCGCTCCTCCATTTCACTCCTCCATGTCACTCCTCCAAGTCACTCCTCCATGTTGATCCTCCAGGTCGATACTCCATGTTGCTCCATGTCATGTTGCTCCTCCATGTCACTCCTCTCAATCCTCCATGTCGCTCCTCCATGTAGATCCTTCATGTTATTCCTCCGTGTCGCTGCTCCTTGTCACTCCTCCATGTCACTACTCAATGTCAATTCTCCATGTCAATCCTCCGTCTTCCATGTCACTCCACCGTGTCGCTCCTCCATGTCACTTATTCATGTCGATCCTCCATGTCGCACCTCCTTGTTCCTCCATATCACTCCTCCATGTCATTCCTCCATGTAACTCCAGTATGTCGCTCCTCCATGTCACTCCAGAATGTCAATCCAGATTTAACTCCAGAATGTCACTCCAGAATTTAAATCCATATTGTAACTCCTCCATGTCCCTCCTCCATGTCGCTCCTCCATGTCACTCTTCCATGTCACTCCAGAATGTCAATCCAGATTGAACTCCAGAATGTCACTCCTCCATGTCGATCCTCCATGTCGATCTTCTATGTCTCTCCACCATTTCACACCTCCATGTCTCACTTCCATGTCATTCCTCCATGTCACTCCTCCTTGCTCCTCCATATCACTCCTCCATGTTGCTCCTCCATGTCACTCCAGAATGTCACTCCAGAATGTCACTCCAGAATGTCACTCCTCCATGTCAATCCTCAATGTCGAACTTCCATGTCTCTCCTCCATGTCACTCCTCCATCTCTACCATGTCACTCCTCCATGTCGATCTTCCATGTCACTCCTCCATGTCGATCTTCCATGTCACTCCTCCATGTCACTCCTCCATCTCTACCATGTCACTCCTCCATGTGACTCCTCCATGTCGATCCACCTTGTCAATACTCCATGTTGATCCTCCATGTCGCTCCTCCATGTCACTCCTCCATGTCACTGCTCCATTTCGATCCTCCATGTCGATCCTCAATGTTGCTCCTCCATTTCACTGCTCCATGTCATCCATGTCACTCCCTTATGTACCTCCTCCATATCTCTCCTCTGTGTCACTCCTCCATGTCACTCCCCCTTGTTGATCCTCCATGTCAGTCCTCCATGTTGCTCCTCGATGTCGCTCCTTCTTATCGATCCTCCATATCGCTCCTCCATATCGATCCTCCAGGTCACTCCTCCATTTAGATCCTACATGTTACTCCTCCAAGTCGATCTTTCATGTCACTCCTCCATGTTGCTCCAATTTGTCACTCCTCCATGTCACTGCTCAATGTCGATCCTCCATGAAACTCCTCCATGTCTTCCATGTTGACACATGTCGATCCTCAATGTCGCTCCTCCTTAATCATCCATATCACTCCACCATGTCACTCCTCCATGTCACTCCAGAATGTCGCTCCTCCATGTCAATCCAGATTTAACTCCATGATGTCAGTCCTCTATGTCGATCCTCCATGTCAATCTTCCATATCGATCCTCCATGTCACTCCTCCATCTCTACCATGTCACTCCTCTGTGTCACTCCTCCATATCACTCCTCCATGTCACTCCTACATGTCGATCTTCCATGTCTCTCCTCCATGTCACTCCAGAATGTTGTTCCTCTATGTCACTCCAGAATGTCGCTCCTCCATGTCCCTCCAGAATGTCACTCCACCATGTCCCTCCAGCATGTACCTCCTTGTTGTCAGTTCTCATGTCGCTCCGCAGTGTTGCCCAACCATGTAACTCCTCCATGTCGCTCTTCCATGTTGCTTCTCCATGTCACTCCTACATGTCAGTCCCCCATGTCACTCCTCCATGTCACTTCTCCTTGTCATTCCTCAATGTCACTCCTCCATGTCACTCCTCCATGTCACTTCTTCTTGTCACTCCTCAATGTCACTCCTCCATGTCACTCCTCCATGTCACTTCTTCTTCTCACTCCTCAATGTCACTCCTCCATGTCGATCCTCCATGTCGCTAATTCTTGCTCCTCCATTTCAATCATCCATGTCGCTCCTCCATGTCGATCATCCATGTCACTCCTCCTTGTCGCTCCTCCATGTCACTCATCCATTTCTTCCTTGTCTCAAAAAAAATCTTCTGTCTTGGATTCCTTGGAAGCTGCTTTAAAACTAGATTTCCTGTGTTGTTTCTTTGATCAAAGAAAGTGCTCCATGTTGATCTTCCATGTCACTCCTCCATGTCACGCCGACATGTCACTGCTCAAGGTCACTCCTCCATGTCAATACTCTATGTCACTCCAGAATGTCGCTCCTCAATGTCACTCCAGAATGTCACTCCAGAATGTCAACACAGAAGGTCGCTCCTACATTTCCCTCCTTCCTGTGACTAATCAATGTAATTCCTCCACGTCACTGCTCCATGTCTTCCATGTCACTCCTCCATGTCACTCCTCCATGTCACTCCTCCATGTCACTCCTGCATGTCGATCCTCCATGTCACTCCTCCATGTCACTCCTCCATGTCACTCCTCCATGTCACTCCTCCATGTCGATCCTCCATGTCACTCCTCCATGTCTATGCTCCATTTTGCTCCTCCGTGTCACTCGTCCATGTCACTCATTCATATCACTGCTCCATGTCGATCCTCCATGTCACTTCTCCATGTCAGGCCTCAATGTCACTCCTCCTTGTCACTCCTCCATGTCGATCGTCCTTGTCGCTCATGTTTACTCCTCCATGTTAATCTTCCATATCGCTCCTCCATGTCACACCATGATGTCACACCAGAATGTCACTCCTCCATCTCGCTTCTCCATGTCGCTCCTCCATGTCAGTACTCCATATCGCTCCTCCATGTCACACCATGATGTCACACCAGAATGTCACTCCTCCATCTCGCTTCTCCATGTCGCTCCTCCATGTCAGTACTCCATGTCGATCCTCCATGTCACTCCTCCATTTCAGTCCTCCATGTTGCTCTTCCATGTAGAACCTACATGTCGCTCCTCCATGTCGATCCTCCATGTCGCTCATCCTTGCTACTCCATGTCACTCCTCCATGTCACTCCAGAATGTCGCTCCTCCATGTCCCTCCTTCCTGTGACTCCTTAATGTAACTCCTCCATGTCACTCCTCCATGTCACTCCTGCATGTCGATCCTACATGTCACTCCTCCATGTCGCTCCTCCATGTCAATCCTCCATGTCTATCCTCCATGTCGCTCCTCCATGTCAGTTCCCCATGTCACTCCTCCATGTCACGTCTGTGGTATATTTTCAAGTCTTGCATAAGACCGTGAGGCCCCTAAAGGTAAACATATGTGTAAGAAGCATACGTGGAGACATTTATGGTCATACGCTAAGTCCAGGGGCTGAAAGATAAACATGTAGGATAAAGGAGACATACATGGTTATACGCTCAGCACAGATGTTGCATGATGTTGCATGACATGAAACAGATATAAGGAGGCGCGAGAGCCCCGAAGTGCAGGACTTTCAGATTTGACTTGAGACCTCCGGACGCTCGAGACGTTCGTTATGACATTTGTTGCTTGTTTGTAATAAACTCTATTGTACCAGCAAGAACAGTGTACGCGGAGCATCCTTTCTCATCACTTCAACAGCACTGTCGCAGGAAAGAAACGACACGTCTCCTTGTTATTCCTCAATGTCACTCCTCCATGTCACTCCTCCATGTCACTTCTTCTTGTCACTCCTCCATGTCGCTAATTCTTGCTCCTCCATTTCAATCATCCATGTCGCTCCTCCATGTCGATCATCCATGTCACTCATCCTGTTCGCTCCTCCATGTCACTCATCCATGTCTTCCTTGTCACAAAAAAAATCTTCTGTCTTGGATTCCTTGGAAGCTGCTTTAAAACTAGATTTCCTGTGTTGTTTCTTTGATCAAAGAAAGTGCTCCATGTCGATCTTCCATGTCACTCCTCCATGTCACTCCAGAATGTCGCTCCTCCATGTCACTCCAGAATGTCACTCCAGAATGTCAACACAGAAGGTCGCTCCTCCATGTCCCTCCTTCCTGTGACTACTCAATGTAACTCCTCCACGTCACTGCTCCATGTCTTCCATGACACTCCTCCATGTCACTCCTCCATGTCACTCCTGCATGTCGATCCTATATGTCACTCCTCCATGTCGCTCCTCCATGTCAATCCTCCATGTCTATGCTCCATGTCGCTCCTCCGTGTCACTCCTCCATGTCACTCCTTCATATCACTGCTCCATGTCGATCCTCCATGTCACTTCTCTATGTCTGTCCTCAATGTCACTCCTCCATGTCACTCCTCCATGTCGATCGTCCTTGTCGCTCATCCTTACTCCTCCATGTTACTCTTCCATATCGCTCCTCCATATCAAACCATGATGTCACACCAGAATGTCACTCCTCCATGTCGCTCCTCCATGTCAGTACTCCATGTCGATCCTCCATGTCACTCCTACATTTCAGTCCTCCATGTTGCTCTTCCATGTAGAACCTACATGTCTTTCCTCCATGTTGATCCTCCATGTCGCTCATCCTTGCTCCTCCATGTCACTCCTCGATGTCGCTACAACATGTCAATCCAGAATGTCCCTCCTCCATGTCCCTCCTCCATGTCACTTCTCCATGTCACTCCTTAATGTCACTCCTCAATGTCACTCCTCCATGTCGATTCTCCATGTCACTCCTCTATGTCGCTCCTCCATGTCGATCCTCCATGTTGCTCATCCTTGCTCCTCCATGTCACTCCTCGATGTCGCTACTCCATGTTAATCCAGAATGTCCCTCCTCCATGTCCCACCTCCATGTCACTTCTTCTTGTCACTCCTCCAGGTCACTCATCCATGTCGATCCCCCATGTCACTCATCCCTCTCACTATGCCATGTCTCTCCTCCATGTCACTCCTCCATTTCTCTACTCCATGTCACTCCTCTATGTCACTCCAGAATGTCGCTCCTCCATGTCACTCCAGAATGTCTCTCCAGAATTTAACTCCAGATTGTTAATCCTCCACTGCTCCATGTCGACTGCTCCATGTCGATCCTCTATTGCGCTCCTCCATATCATTATTCCCTGTCTTCCACGTCACTCCTCCATGTAACTACTCAATGTCGATACCTCCTTGTCACTCCACAATGTCTATCCTGAAAGTCACTCCTCCATGTCGACCCTCCATGTCACTCCTCCCTGTCTTCCATATCATTCCTCCATGTCAGTCCTCCATGTTGCTCCTCAATGTTTCTCCTCCTTGTCGATCCTCCATATCGCTCCACCATGTCAATCCTCCATGTCACTTTTCCATTTAGATCCTACATGTTACTCCTCCATGTCGATCTTCCATGTCAATCCAGAATGTCGCTCCTCCGTGTCACTCCAGAATGTCGCTCCACCCTGTCCCTCCAGAATGTACCTCCTCGTTGTCAGACATCCATGTAGCTCCTCCATGTAGCTCCTCAATGTCGCTCCTCATTGTCGATCCTCAATGTCGCTCCTCCATGTCGATCCTCCATGTCATTCCTCCATGTGGATCCAACATGTTACTCCTCCATGTTGATCTTCAATGTCGCTCCTCCATGTTACTCCAGAAAGTCGCTCCTCCATGTAACTCCAGAATGTCACTCCAGAATTTAACTCCAGAATGTTACTCCTCCATTCACCTCCTCCATGTCGCTCATCCATGTCACTCCAGAATGTCCCTCAAGAATGTCACTCCAGAATTTCACTCCTACATGTCCCTCCTCCTTGTCACTCCACCATGTTGATCCTCTATTTCGTTCCTCTATGTCACTCCTCCCTGTCTTCCACGTCAATCCTCCATGTTATTCCTCCATGTCACTCCGCCACATCGCTCCTCCATGTCACTCCTCCATGTTGATCCTCCATGTCGATACTCCATGTTGCTCCTCCATGTCACTCCATATCTTACATGTCACTCCACCGTGTCGCTCCTCCATGTCACTGATTCATATCGATCCTCCATGTCGCTCCTCCTTGCTCCTCCATATCACTCCTCCTTGTCATTCCTCCATGTCACCCCAGAATGTCGCTCCTCCATGTCACTCCAGAATGTCACCTCAGAATTTAACTCCAGATTGTTAATCACTGCTCCATGTTGACTGCTCCATGTCGATCCTCTATTGCGCTCCTCCATGTCATTACTCCATGTCTTCCACATCACTCCTCCATGTAACTACTAAATGTCGATACCTCCTTGTCACTCCACAATGTCCCTCCTGAAAGTCACTCCTCCATGTCGACCCTCCATGTCACTCCTCCCTGTCTTCCATATCACTCCTCCATGTCAGTTCTCCATGTTGCTCCTCAATGTTGCTCCTCCTTGTCGATCCTCCATATCACTCCTCCATGTCAATCCTCCATATAACTCCTCCATTTAGATCCTACATGTTACTCCTCCATGTCGATCTTCCATGTTAATCCAGAATGTCGCTCCTCCGTGTCACTCCAGAATGTCTCTCCACACTGTCCCTCCAGAATGTACCTCCTCGTTGTCAGACATCCATGTCGCTCCTCCATGTAGCTCCTCCATTTAGCTCCTCAATGTCGCTCCTCAATGACGATCCTCCATGTCATTCCTCCATGTGGATCCAACAGGTTACTCCTCCATGTCGATCTTCAATGTCGCTCATCCATGTCACTCCAGAATGTCGCTCCTCCATGTCACTCCAGAATGTCACTCCAGAATTTAACTGCAGAATGTTACTCCTCCATTTCCCTCCTCCATTTCCCTCCTCCATGTCGCTCCTCTATGTCACTCCAGAATGTCCCTCAAGAATGTCACTCCAGAATGTCACTCCTCCATGTTGATCCTCCATGTCAGTCCTCCTCCCTGTCTTCCATGTCAATCCTCCATGTTCCATGTTACTCCTCCATGTCACTCCGCCATGTCTCTCCTCCGTGTCACTGTGCCATGTCGCTCCTCCATGTAACTCCTCCATGTCGATCCTCCATGTCACTCCTCCATGACACACTTCCATGTAACTCCTCCATGTCACTGTTTCATGTCAATCCTCCATTTCGATCCTCAATGTCGATCCTCAATGTCACTCCACCATGTGTTCCATGTCACTCCTCGTGTTGCTCCTCCATGTGACTATTTCATGTCCATCCTCTATGTCTCTCATCCCTGCTACTCCATATCACTCCTCCATGTATCTCCTCCATGTCACCCCAGAATGCCACTCCTCCATGTCACTCCAGAATGTCTCTCCAGAATTTAACTCCAGAAAGTCACTCCTCCATGTCCCTCCTCCATGTCAATCCTCTATGTTGATCCTCCATATCACTCCTCCTTGTCACTCCTCCAGGTCGATACCTCCATGTCACTCCAGAATGTCCCTCAAGAAAGTCACTCCAGAACGTCACTCCTCCATATTCCTCCTCCATGTAGATCCTCCATGTCACTCCTCCCTGTCTTCCATGTCAGTCCTGCATGTAACTCCGCCATGTCGATCCTCCATGTCGCCTCTCCATGTCACTCCAGAATGTCGCTCCTCCATGTCACTCCAGAATATCACTCCAGATTTAACTCCAGAATGTCACTCATCCATGTCACTGCTTGATGTCGCTCCTCAATGTCGATCCTCCATGTCGCTCCTCCTTGTTACTCCTCCACATCGATCCTCCATTTCGATCCTCCATGTTGCTCCACCATGTCACACCTCCATGTCGCTACTCCATGTCACTCCTCCATGTCTTCCATGTCGATACATGTTGATCCTCCATGTCGCTCCTCCTTGCTCATCCATATCACTCCACCATGTTGCTCCTCCATGTCATTCCAGAATGTCGCTACTCCATGTCAATCCAGATTTAACTCCAGAATGTCACTCCTCCATGTCGATCTTCCATGTCTCTCCTCCATGTCACTCCTCCATCTCTACCATGTCACTCCTTCATGTCATTTCTCCATGTCGATCAACCTTGACACTCCTCCATGTCGATCCTCTATGTCGCTCCTCCATGTCGATCCTCCATATCAATACTCCATGTAGATCCTACATGTCACTCCAGAATTTCACTCCAGAATTTAACTGTAGGATGTCACTCCTCCATGTCAGTCCTCCTTGTCCATGTCGACTCCTCCATGTTGATCCTCCATGTCAGTCCTCCATGTTGCTCCTCAATGTCGCTCCTCCTTTTCTATCCTCCATGTCTATCCTACATGTCATTCCTCCATTTAGATCCTAAATGTTACTCCTCCATGTCGATCTTCCATTTCGCTCATCCTTGTCGCTCCAGAATGTTGCTATTCCATGTTGCTCTGCGATGTCGCTCCTCCATGTAGATCCTCCATGTCGCTCTTCCATGTCGCTCCTCCTAGTCACTCCTCCATGTCAATCCTCCATGTCGCTCCTCCATTTCACTCCTCCATGTCCCTCCTCCTTGTCACTCGACCATGTTGATACTCTATTTCGCTCCTCCATGTCACTCCTGTCTTCCACGTCAATCCTCCATGTTACTCCTCCATGTCACTCCGCCATGTCGCTCCTCCATGTCACTCTGCCATGTAGCTCCTCCATGTCTCTCCTCCATGTCACTCCAGAATGTCGCTCCTACATGTCACTCCACCATGTCCCTCCAGAATGTACCTCCTCATTGTCAGTCTTCCTTGTCGCTCCATGATGTCGCTCCTCCATGTAGCTCCTCCAATTCACTCCTCCATGTCGATCCTCTATGTCACTCCTCCATGTCGATCCTCAATGTCTCTCCATGTCACTCCTCCATGTCACTCCAGAATGTCGCTCCAGAATGCTACTCCTCCAGATGCCTCCTCCATGTCACTGCTCCATGTCGATCCTCTATTTCGCTCCTCCATGTCATTCCTCCCTGTCTTCCACGTCACTCCTCCATGTAACTCCTCCATGTCAATCCTACATGTCACTCCTCCATGTCACTCCACCATGTCGCTCCTCCATGTAGAACTTTCATGTCACTCCTCCATGTCACTGCTCCATGTCGATCCTCCATTTTGATCCTCCATGTCACTCCTCCATGTCTTCCATGTCACTCCACCATGTCACTCCTCCATGTCATCCATGTCACTCCCCCATGTACCTCCTCCATGTAGATCCTTCATGTTACTCCTCTATGTCAAACCTCCATGTCGCTCCTCCATGTCACTCCTCCGTGTCGCTCCTTATTGTCACTTCTCCATGTCACTACTCAATGTCGATACCTCCATGTCACTCCAGAATGTCCCTCCTGAATGTTACTCCAGAATGTCACTCCTCCATATTCCTCCTCCATGTCACTCTTCCCTGTCTTCCATATCACTCCTCCATGTCGATCATCCTTGTCGCTCCTCCATGTCGCTCCTCCATGTCACTCCTCCATGTTGATTCTCCATGTCACTCCTCCATGTCGATCCTCCATGTCGCTCCACCTTGTCGCTCGTCCATGTCACTCCTCCATGTTGATCCTCAATGTCACTCCTCCATGTCACACTTCCATGTCACTGCTCTATGTCGCTACTCCATGTCGATCCTCCATGTCGCTCCTCCTTGTTACTCCTTCATGTCGCTCCTCCTTGTCACTCCTCCTTGTCACTCATCCATGTCTTCCATGTCACTCCCCCATGTACCTCCACTATGTAGCTCCTCCATGTAGACCCTTCATGTTACTCCTCTATGTCAATCCTCCATATCTATCTTCAATGTCACTCCCGAATGTCGCTCCTCCATGTCACTCCAGAATGTCCCTCCAGAATGTCCCTCCAAAATGTAACTCCTCCATGTCACTGCTCAATATCGATCCTCCATGTCACTCCTCCATGTCTTCCATGTCGACACATGTCGATCCTCCATGTCGCTCCTCCTTGCTCATCCATATCACTCCACCATGTCACTCCAGAATGTCACTACTCCATGTCACTCCAGAATGTCAATCCAGATTTAACTCCAGAATGTTACTCCTCCATGTCGATTCTCCATGTCGATCTTCTGTCTCTCCTCCATGTCACTCCTCCATCTCTACCATGTCACTCCTCCATGTCACTCCTCCTTGTCGATCCACCATGTTGCTCCTCCATGTCGATCCTCCATGTCACTCCTATATGTAGATCCTACATGTCACTCCAGAATTTTACTCCAGAATTTAACTGTAGAATGTCACTCCTCCATGTCAGTCCTCCTTGTCAATACTCCATGTCGACTCCTCCATGTCGAACCTTCATGTCATTCCTCCATGTCACTCCTCCATGTCACTCTTCCATGTCGACTCCTCCATGTCGATCCTCCATGTCACTCCTCCATGTCGCTCCTCCATGTCACTGCTCCATGTATATCCTCCATGTCGATCCTCGATTGTTGCTCCTCCATTTCACTGCTCCATGTCTTCCATGTCACTCCACTATTTATCTCCTCCATGTAGCTCCTCCATTTAGATCCTTCATGTTACTCCTCTATGTCAACCCTCCATATGTCCATCAATGTCACTCCAGAATGTCCCTCCAGAATGTCCCTCCAAAATGTCACTCCTCCATGTCACTGCTCAATGTCGATCCTCCATGTCACTCGTTCATGTCACTCCTCCATGTCTTCCTTATCGACACATGTCGATCCTCCATGTCGCTCTTCCTTGCTCATCCATATCACTCCACCATGTCACTCCTCCATGTCACTCCAGAATGTCGCTCCTCCATGTCAATACAGATTTAATTCCAGAATGTCGCTCCTCCATGTCAATCCAGATTTAACTCCAGAATGTCACTCCTCCATGTCGATCCTCCATGTCGATCTTACATATCTCTCCTCCATGTCACTCCTCCATGTCACTCCTCCATGTCACTCCTCCATGTCGATCAAACTTGACACTCCTCCATGTCGATCCTCAATGTCACTCCTCCATGTAGATCCTACATGTCACTCCAGAATTTCACTCCAGAATTTTACTGTAGAATGTCACTCCTCCATGTCAGTTTTCCTTGTCAATACTCCATGTCGACTACTCCTTGTTGATCCTCCATATCGCTCCTCCATGTCTATCCTTCATGTCACTCCTCCATTTAGATCCTACATGTTACTCCTCCATGTCGATCTTCCATATCGCTCCTCCATGTCACTCCAGAATGTCGCTCCACCATGTCGCTCCAGAATGAACCTCCTCGTTGTCAGTCTTCCATGTCGCTCCGTGATGTAGCTCCTCCATGTAGCTCCTCCATGTCGCTCTTCCATGTCGCTCCTCCATGTCACTCTTCCATGTCGATCCTCCATGTCACTCCTCCATGTCGATCCTTCATGTCGCTCCTCCATTTCACTCCTCCATGTCACTCCTCCAAGTCACTCCTCCATGTTGATCCTCCAGGTCGATACTCCATGTTGCTCCTCCATGTCATGTTGCTCCTCCATGTCACTCCTCTCAATCCTCCATGTCGCTCCTCCATGTAGATCCTTCTTGTTATTCCTCCGTGTCGCTCCTCCTTGTCACTCCTCCATGTCACTACTCAATGTCAATTCTCCATGTCAATCCTCCGTCTTCCATGTCACTCCACCGTGTCGCTCCTCCATGTCACTTATTCATGTCGATCCTCCATGTCGCACCTCCTTGTTCCTCCATATCACTCCTCCATGTCATTCCTCCATGTAACTCCAGTATGTCGCTCCTCCATGTCACTCCAGAATGTCAATCCAGATTTAACTCCAGAATGTCACTCCAGAATTTAACTCCATATTGTAACTCCTCCATGTCCCTCCTCCATGTCGCTCCTCCATGTCACTCCTCCATGTCACTCCAGAATGTCAATCCAGATTGAACTCCAGAATGTCACTCCTCCATGTCGATCCTCCATGTCGATCTTCCATGTCTCTCCACCATTTCACACCTCCATGTCTCACTTCCATGTCATTCCTCCATGTCGCTCCTCCTTGCTCCTCCATATCACTCCTCCATGTTGCTCCTCCATGTCACTCCAGAATGTTGCTCCTCAATGTCACTCCAGAATGACACTCCAGAATTTAACTCCAGAATGTCACTCCTCCATATCCTTCCTCAGTGTCAATCCTCCATGTCGATCCTCCTTGTCAAGTCTCTATGTCGATCCTGCATGTCAGTCCTCAATGTCGCTCCTCAATGTTACCCCACCATTACACTCCTCCTTGTCACTCCTCCATGAAACTGATCCATGTCAATCTTCCATGTCGATACTCCATGTTGTTCCTCCATATCACTCCTCCATGTCTTCCATGTCACTCCCCCATGTACCTCCTCAATGTCGCTCCAGAATGTCCCTCCAGAATGTCACTCCTCAGTGTCGCTCCTTCATGTCACTACACTATGTTGATCCTCCATGTTGCTCCTCCTTGCTCCTCCATATCACTCCTCCATCTCACTCCAGAATGTCCCTCCAAAATTTAACTCCAGAATGTCACTCCTCCATGACCCTCATCCATGTCACTCCAGAATGTCACTCCAGAATTTAAATCCAGAATGTAACTCCTCCATGTCCTTTTTCCATGTCGATCCTCAATGTCAGTCATCAATGTCTAATCTCCATGTCAGTCCTTCATGTTTGCTCCTCAATGTTGATCCTCCATGACGCTCCTCTTGTCATTCCTCCATATTGCTACTCCATGTCACTCATCCATGTCTTCCATGTCACTCCCTCATACACCTCCTCCATGTCGCTCCTCCATGTAGATCCTTTATGTTTATCCTCCATGTCGATCTTCCATGTCGTTCCTCCATGTCACTCCAGAACATCCCTCCAGAATGTCACCGTAGAATGTCACTCCTCCATGTCAGTCCCCCATGTCACTCCGCGATGTCGCTCCTCCATGTAGCTCTTCCATGTCACTCTCCCATGTCACTCCCCCTTGTTACTCCTCCTTGTCACTCCATGTTATTCCTCCATGTCTATCTTCCACGTCTCTCCTCCATGTCACTCCTCCATTTCTACCATGTCACTCCTCCATGTCACTCCTCCATGTTGATCATACATGACACTCCACCATGTTGCTCCTACTTGTTACTCCTTCATGTCGCTCCTCCTTGTCACTCCTCCATGTCACTCCTCCATGTTGCTACTCCATGTCACTCCTCCATGTCTTCCACGTCACTCCCTCATGTACCTCCTCCATGTCGCTCCTCCATGTAGATCCTTCATCTTAATCCTCCATGTCGATCTTCCATGTCACTCCAGAATGACCCTCCAGAATGTCACTCCATAATGTCACTCCTCCCGGTCACTCCTCCATGTCGCTCCTCAATGTCACTCCTCCATGTCCCTCCTACATATCAATCCTCTATTTCGATCCTCCATGTCACTACACTTTGTTGATCCTCCATGTTGCTCCTCCTTGCTCCTCCATATCACTCCTCCATCTCACTCCAGAATGTCCCTCCAAAATTTAACTCCAGAATGTCACTCCTCCATGTCCCTCCTCCATGTTGCTCCTCCATGGCACTCCAGAATGTCCCTCCAGAATGTCACTCAAGAATGTCACTGCTCCATGTCCCTCCTCCATGTCACTCCTCCATGTCGATCCTCCATGTCGATCTTCTATTTCGCTACTCCATGTCACTCCTCCATGTCACTCCTCCCTTTCTTCTACATCACTCCTCTATATAACTCCTCCATGTCAATACTACATGTCACTCCTTCTTGTCACTCCTCCATGTTGCTCCTCCATGTCACTCATCCATGTCAATCTTCCATATCTCTCATCAATGTCACTCCAAAATGTCACTCCAGAATGTCGCTCCTCCATGTTACTCCAGAATGTCCCTCCAAGATGGCACTTCAAAATGTAACTCCTCCATGTCACTCCTAAATGTCTTCCATGTCGACACATCTCGATCCTCCATGTCGCTCCTCCTTGCTCATCCATATCAATCCACTATGTCACTCCTCCATGTAACTCCAAAATGTCAATCCAGATTTAACTCCAGAATGTCACTCCTCCATGTCAATCCTCAATGTCGAACATCCATGTCTCTCCTCCATGTCACTCCTCCATCTCTACCATGTCACTCCTCCATGTCGATCTTCCATGTCTCTCATCCATGTCGATCTTCCATGTCTCTCCTCCATGTCACTCCTCCATCTCTACCATGTCACTCCTCCATGTGACTCCTCCATGTCGATCCACCTTGTCAATACTCCATTTTGATCCTCCATGTCGCTCCTCCATGTCACTCCTCCATGTCACTGCTCCATTTCGATCCTCCATGTCGATCCTCAATGTTGCTCCTCCATTTCACTGCTCCATGTCATCCATGTCACTCCCTTATGTACCTCCTCCATATCTCTCCTCTGTGTCACTCCTCCATGTCACTCCCCCTTGTTGATCCTCCATGTCAGTCCTCCATGTTGCTCCTCGATGTCGCTCCTTCTTATCGATCCTCCATATCGCTCCTCCATGTCGATCCTCCAGGTCACTCCTCCATTTAGATCCTACATGTTACTCCTCCAAGTCGATCTTTCATGTCACTCCTCCATGTTGCTCCAATTTGTCACTCCTCCATATCACTCGTTCATGTCACTCCTCCATGTCTTCCTTATCGACACATGTCGATCCTCCATGTCACTCTTCCTTGCTCATCCATATCACTCCACCATGTCACTCCTCCATGTCACTCCAGAATGTCGCTCCTCCATGTCAATACAGATTTAATTTCAGAATGTCGCTCCTCCATGTCAATCCAGATTTAACTCCAGAATGTCACTCCTCCATGTCGATCCTCCATGTCGATCTTACATATCTCTCCACCATGTCACTCCTCCATGTCACTCCTCCATGTCACTCCTCCATGTCGATCAAACTTGACACTCCTCTATGTCGATCCTCAATGTCACTCCTCCATGTAGATCCTACATGTCACTCCAGAATTTCACTCCAGAATTTTACTGTAGAATGTCACTCCTCCATGTCAGTTTTCCTTGTCAATACTCCATGTCGACTACTCCTTGTTGATCCTCCATATCGCTCCTCCATGTCTATCCTTCATGTCACTCCTCCATTTAGATCCTACATGTTACTCCTCCATGTCGATCTTCCATATCGCTCCTCCATGTCACTCCAGAATGTCGCTCCACCATGTCCCTCCAGAATGTACCTCCTCATTGTCAGTCTTCCATGTCGCTCCGCGATGTAGCTCCTCCATGTAGCTCCTCCATGTCGCTCTTCCATGTCGCTCCTCCATGTCACTCTTCCATGTCGATCCTCCATGTCACTCCTCCATGTCGATCCTTCATGTCGCTCCTCCATTTCACTCCTCCATGTCACTCCTCCAAGTCACTCCTCCATGTTGATCCTCCAGGTCGATACTCCATGTTGCTCCTCCATGTCATGTTGCTCCTCCATGTCACTCCTCTCAATCCTCCATGTCGCTCCTCCATGTAGATCCTTCATGTTATTCCTCCGTGTCGCTCCTCCTTGTCACTCCTCCATGTCACTACTCAATGTCAATTCTCCATGTCAATCCTCCGTCTTCCATGTCACTCCACCGTGTCGCTCCTCCATGTCACTTATTCATGTCGATCCTCCATGTCGCACCTCCTTGTTCCTCCATATCACTCCTCCATGTCATTCCTCCATGTAACTCCAGTATGTCGCTCCTCCATGTCACTCCAGAATGTCAATCCAGATTTAACTCCAGAATGTCACTCCAGAATTTAACTCCATATTGTAACTCCTCCATGTCCCTCCTCCATGTCGCTCCTCCATGTCACTCTTCCATGTCACTCCAGAATGTCAATCCAGATTGAACTCCAGAATGTCACTCCTCCATGTCGATCCTCCATGTCGATCTTCTATGTCTCTCCACCATTTCACACCTCCATGTCTCACTTCCATGTCATTCCTCCATGTCACTCCTCCTTGCTCCTCCATATCACTCCTCCATGTTGCTCCTCCATGTCACTCCAGAATATTGCTCCTCAATGTCACTCCAGAATGACACTCCAGAATGTCACTCCTCCATGTCAATCCTCAATGTCGAACTTCCATGTCTCTCCTCCATGTCACTCCTCCATCTCTACCATGTCACTCCTCCATGTCGATCTTCCATGTCTCTCATCCATGTCGATCTTCCATGTCTCTCCTCCATGTCACTCCTCCATCTCTACCATGTCACTCCTCCATGTGACTCCTCCATGTCGATCCACCTTGTCAATACTCCATGTTGATCCTCCATGTCGCTCCTCCATGTCACTCCTCCATGTCACTGCTCCATTTCGATCCTCCATGTCGATCCTCAATGTTGCTCCTCCATTTCACTGCTCCATGTCATCCATGTCACTCCCTTATGTACCTCCTCCATATCTCTCCTCTGTGTCACTCCTCCATGTCACTCCCCCTTGTTGATCCTCCATGTCAGTCCTCCATGTTGCTCCTCGATGTCGCTCCTTCTTATCGATCCTCCATATCGCTCCTCCATATCGATCCTCCAGGTCACTCCTCCATTTAGATCCTACATGTTACTCCTCCAAGTCGATCTTTCATGTCACTCCTCCATGTTGCTCCAATTTGTCACTCCTCCATGTCACTGCTCAATGTCGATCCTCCATGAAACTCCTCCATGTCTTCCATGTTGACACATGTCGATCCTCAATGTCGCTCCTCCTTAATCATCCATATCACTCCACCATGTCACTCCTCCATGTCACTCCAGAATGTCGCTCCTCCATGTCAATCCAGATTTAACTCCATGATGTCAGTCCTCTATGTCGATCCTCCATGTCAATCTTCCATATCGATCCTCCATGTCACTCCTCCATCTCTACCATGTCACTCCTCTGTGTCACTCCTCCATATCACTCCTCCATGTCACTCCTACATGTCGATCTTCCATGTCTCTCCTCCATGTCACTCCAGAATGTTGTTACTCTATGTCACTCCAGAATGTCGCTCCTCCATGTCCCTCCAGAATGTCACTCCACCATGTCCCTCCAGCATGTACCTCCTTGTTGTCAGTTCTCATGTCGCTCCGCAGTGTTGCCCAACCATGTAACTCCTCCATGTCGCTCTTCCATGTTGCTTCTCCATGTCACTCCTACATGTCAATCCTCCATGTCACTCCTCCATGTCGATCCTCCATGTCGCTCCTCCATGTCGCTCCTCCATTTCACTCCTCCTTGTCACTCCAGAATGTCGCTCCTCCAAGTCACTCCTTCATGTTGATCCTCCATGTCGATACTCCATGTTGCTCCTCCATGTCACTCCTCTGTCTTCCATGTCACTCCCCCATCTCACTCCTTCATGTCGATCCTCAATGTCGATCTTCCATGTCTCTACTCCATGTCACTCCTCCATCTCTACCATGTCACTTCTCCATGTCGATCCACCTTGTCAATACTCCATGTCGATCCTCCATGTCGCTCCTCCATGTCACTCCTCCATGTCACTGCTCAATGTCAAACCTCCATGTCGATCATCGATGTTGCTTCTCCATTTCACTGCTCCATGTCTTCCATGTCACTCCCCTATGTACCTCCTCCATGTCTCTCCTCCATGTCACTCATCCATGTCACTCCCCCTTGTTGATCCTCCATGTCAGTCCTCCATGTTGCTCCTCGATGTCGCTCCTCCTTGTTAATACTCCATATCGCTCCTCCATGTCGATCCTCCATGTCACTCCTCCATGTCTCTCCTACATGTCTCTCCTCCATGTCACTCCTCCTTGTTGATCCTTCATGTCAGTCCTCCATGTCGCTCCTCAATGTCGCTCCTCCATGTCGATCCTCAATGTCGCTCCTCCATGTAGATCCTCAATGTCGCTCCTCCATGTCGATCCTCCATGTCATTCCTCCATGTAGATCCTACATGTTACTCCACCATGTCGCTCTTCCATGTCGCTCCTCCATGTCACTCCTCCATGTCACTCCAGAATGTCCCTCCAGAATGTCCCTCCAAAATTTCACTCCTCCATGTAACTCCGCCATGTCGATCCTCCATGTCACTCCTCCTTGCTCCTCCATATCACTCCAACATGTCCCTCCAGAATGTCACTCCAGAATGTCACTCCTCCATGTCCCTTCTCCATGTCACTCCTCCATATCGAATCTCTATTTCGCTCCTCCATGTCACTCCTCCCTGTCTTCCACGTCAAACCTCCATGTAACTCCTCCATGTCAATCCTACATGTCACTCCTCATGTCACTTCGCCATGTCGTTCCTCCATGTCGATCCTCCAGGTCACTCCTCCATTTAGATCCTACATGTTACTCCTCCAAGTCGATCTTTCATGTCACTCCTCCATGTTGCTCCAATTTGTCAGTCCTCCATGTCACTGCTCAATGTCGATCCTCCATGAAACTCCTCCATGTCTTCCATGTTGACACATGTCGATCCTCAATGTCGCTCCTCCTTAATCATCCATATCACTCCACCATGTCACTCCTCCATGTCACTCCAGAATGTCGCTCCTCCGTGTCAATCCAGATTTAACTCCATGATGTCAGTCCTCTATGTCGATCCTCCATGTCAATCTTCCATGTCGATCCTCCATGTCACTCCTCCATCTCTACCATGTCACTCCTCTGTGTCACTCCTCCATATCACTCCTCCATGTCACTCCTACATGTCGATCTTCCATGTCTCTCCTCCATGTCACTCCAGAATGTTGTTCCTCTATGTCACTCCAGAATGTCGCTCCTCCATGTCCCTCCAGAATGTCACTCCACCATGTCCCTCCAGCATGTACCTCCTTGTTGTCAGTTCTCATGTCGCTCCGCAGTGTTGCCCAACCATGTAACTCCTCCATGTCGCTCTTCCATGTTGCTTCTCCATGTCACTCCTACATGTCAATCCTCCATGTCACTCCTCCATGTCGATCCTCCATGTCGCTCCTCCATGTCGCTCCTCCATTTCACTCCTCCTTGTCACTCCAGAATGTCGCTCCTCCAAGTCACTCCTTCATGTTGATCCTCCATGTCGATACTCCATGTTGCTCCTCCATGTCACTCCTCTGTCTTCCATGTCACTCCCATATCTCACTCCTTCATGTCGATCCTCAATGTCGATCTTCCATGTCTCTCCTCCATGTCACTCCTCCATCTCTACCATGTCACTTCTCCATGTCGATCCACCTTGTCAATACTCCATGTCGATCCTCCATGTCGCTCTTCCATGTCACTCCTCCATGTCACTGCTCAATGTCAATCCTCCATGTCGATCATCGATGTTGCTTCTCCATTTCACTGCTCCATGTCTTCCATGTCACTCCCCTATGTACCTCCTCCATGTCTCTCCTCCATGTCACAGATCCATGTCACTCCCCCTTGTTGATCCTCCATGTCAGTCCTCCATGTTGCTCCTTGATGTCGCTCCTCCTTGTTAATACTCCATATCGCTCCTCCATGTCGATCCTCCATGTCACTCCTCCATGTCGATCCTCCATGTCACTCCTCCATGTCGATCCTCCATGTCTCTCCTACATGTCTCTCCTCCATGTCACTCCTCCTTGTTGATCCTTCATGTCAGTCCTCCATGTCGCTCCTCAATGTCGCTCCTCCATGTCGATCCTCAATGTCGCTCCTCCATGTTGATCCTCAATGTCGCTCCTCCATGTCGATCCTCCATGTAATTCCTCCATGTAGATCCTACATGTTACTCCACCATGTCGCTCTTCCATGTCGCTCCTCCATGTCACTCCTCCATGTCCCTCCAGAATGTCCCTCCAAAATTTCACTCCTCCATGTAACTCCGCCATGTCAATCCTCCATGTCACTCCTCCTTGCTCCTCCATATCACTCCAACATGTCCCTCCAGAATGTCACTCCAGAATGTCACTCCTCCATGTCCCTTCTCCATGTCACTCCTCCATATCGAATCTCTATTTCGCTCCTCCATGTCACTCCTCCCTGTCTTCCATGTCAAACCTCCATGTAACTCCTCCATGTCAATCCTACATGTCACTCCTCATGTCACTTCGCCATGTCGCTCCTCCATGTCACTCCTCCATGTCGATTGTCAATGTAACTCCTCCATGTCACACTTCCATGTCACTGCTCAATGTCGATCCTCCATTTTGATCCTCCATGTTGCTCCACCATGTCACTCCTCCATGTCTTCCATGTCACTCCCCCATGTACCTCATCCATATCGATCCTCCATGTTGCTCGTCCCTGCTCGTCCATATCACTCCTCCATGTCACTCCACCATGTCACTCCTCCATGTCAACCCATAATGTTGCTCCTCCATGTCACTCCAGAATGTCACTCCAGAATTTGACTGCAGAATGTCACTCCTCCATATCCCTCCTCCATGTCAATCCTCTATGTAGATCCTCCATATCACTCCTTCTTGTCACTCCTCCATGTCGATACCTCCATGTCACTCCAGAATGTCCCTCCAGAAAGTCACTCCAGAATGTCACTCCTCCATAAACCTCCTCCATGTCACTCCTCCATGTCAATCCTCTATTTCACAAATCCATATCTCCCCTCCATGTCACTCCTCCCTGTCTTCCATGTCACTCCTCTACGTCAACCCTCCATGTCGCTCCTCCATGTCAACCCTCTATGTAACTGCTCCATGATGATCCTCCATGTCGATCCTCCATGTTGCACATCCATTTCACTCCTCGATGTCTTCCATGTAACTCCCCTATGTACCTCCTCCATGTAGCTCCTCCTTGTTACTCCTTCATGTCGCTCCTCCATGTCGATCCTCCATGTCGCTCCTCCTTGTTAGTCCTCCACGTCGATCCTCCATTTCGATCCTCCATGTTGGTCCACCATGTCACTCCTCCATGTCTTCCATGTCACTCCCCCATGTACCTACTCCATGTAGCTCCTCCATGTAGATCCTTCATGTTACTCCTCTATGTCAATCCTCCATATGTCTCATCAATGTCATTCCAGAATGTCCCTCCAGAATGTCCCTCCAAAATGTCACTCCTCCATGTAACTCCTCCATTTCAGCCCTCCATGTTGATCCACCATGTTGATCCTCAATGTCACTCCTCCATGTCACTCCTCCATGTCATGCATGACACTACTCCATATCACGCCTCCAGGTCTCTCCTCCATGTTGATCCACCATGTCACTCCTACATGTCGCTCCTCCATATCAATCCTCCATGTCTATCCTCCTTGTCGCTCCTCCGTGTCGCTCCTCCATGTCACTTTTTTAAATCACTGCTCCATGTCAATCCTCCATGTCACTTGTTAATGTCACTACTCCATGTCACTCCTCCATTTCACTCCTCCTTGTTGCTCCTCCATGTCGCTCCTCCTTTCTCCTACATTACACTCCTCCATGTAACTCCTCCATGTCCTCCATGTTGATCCACCATGTTGCTCCTCCATGTCACTTCTCCATTTCACTTCTCCCGGTGGCTCCTCTATGTAGATCCTTGATGTAGCTCCTCCATGTCACTTCTCCATGTCACTTCTCCCGGTGGCTCCTCTATGTAGATCCTTGATGTCGCTCCTCCGTGTCACCTCTGCATGTCACTCCTCCATTTCACTCCTCCTTATCGCTCCTCCATGTAGATCCTACATGTCGCTCCTCCATGTCACTCCTCCATCTCACTCCTCCATGTTGCTTCTCCATATCGATCCTCCATGTCACTCCTCCAAGTCGTTCCTCCATGTCACTCCTCCATGTCAATCCTCCATTTCGCTCATCCTTGCTCCTCCATGTCACTCCTCCATGTCACTCCAGAATGTCGATCCTCCATGTAGCTCCTCCATGTAAGTCCTCCATGTCGATCATCCATGTCACTCCTCCAAGTCACTTCTCCCGGTTTCTCCTCTATGTAGAACCTACATGTTGCTCCTCCATGTAAATTCTCCATGTCACTCCTCCATTTCACTCCTCCATGTCGCTCCTCCATGATAATCCTCCATGTCACTCCTCCATGTTGCTCCTTCATTTCATTACTCCATCTCTATCCTCCATGTCGCTCCTCCATGTGTTTTCTCCATGTCGCTCCTCCATGTCAGTCCTCCATGTCGCTCCTCTATGTCACCCCTCCATGTTGATCTACCACGTTGATCCTCACTGTCGCTCCTCCATGTCACTCCTCCATGTCATGCCTCCATGTCACTAATCCTTGCTCGTCCATGACACTCCTCCTTGTTGCTCCTCAATGTAGATCCTACATGTCCCTCCTCGATTTCACTCCTCCATCTCTCTCCTCCATGTTGCTTCTCCATGTCGATCCTCCATGTCACTCCTACAAGTCGCTCCTCCATGTCACTCCTCCTTGTCGATCCTCCATTTCGCTCATCCTTGCTCCTCCATGTCACTCCTCCATGTCACTCAAGAATGTCACACCTCCATGTCCCTCCTCCATGTCACTCCTCCATGCAACTCCTCCATGTCACCACTCCATGTTGATCCTCCATGTCGATCCTCCATGTGTCTCCTCCATATCGCTCCTCCATGTCACTCCTCCATGTCGATCCTTCATGTTGCTCATCCTTGCTCCTCCATGTCAAACCTCCATTTCCCACCTCCATGTAACTCCTCCATGTTGATCCTCCATGTTGTTCATCCTTGCTCTTCCTTGCTCCTCCATGGTAAACCTCCATGTCCCTCCTCCATGTCACTCCTTCATGTCAATCCTCCATGTCGCTCGTCCATGTCGCTTCTCCATGTTGCTTCTCCATGTCACTCCTAAATGCTGCTCCTTCATGTAAATCCTACATGTCGCTCTTCCATGTCACTCCTCAATGTCATTCCTCCATTGCAATCCTCCATGTCGCTCCTTAATGTCACTCCTCAATGTCACTCCTCCATGTCGATTCTCAAAGTCGCTCCTCCATGTCACTCCTCCAGGGTGCTCCACCATGTAGATCCTATTTGTCTCTCCTCCATGTCTATCCTCCATGTCGCTCCTCCATTTCACTCCTCCATGTCACTCATTCATATCACTGCTCCATGTCGATCCTCCATGTCACTTATCCATGTCTTTCCTCAATGTCACTCCTTCATGTTGCTCCTCCATGTAGATCCTAGATGTCTCTCCTCCATGTCGCTTCTCCATGTCGATCCTCCATGTCACTCCTCCAAGTTGCTACTCCATGTCACTCCTCCATGTCGATCCACCATGTCGCTCATCCTTGCTCCTCCATGTCACTCCTCCATGTCACTCCAGAATGTCGCTCCTCCATGACAATCCTTCCTGTGACTCCTCAATGTAACTCCTCCATGTCACTACTCCATGTCTTCCATGAAACTCCTCAATGTCACTCCTTAATGTCACTCGTCAATGTCACTCCTCCATGTCAATTCTCCATGTCGCTCCTCTATGTCGCTCCTCCATGTCGATCCTCCATGTTGCTCATCCTTGCTCCTCCATGTCACTCCTCGATGTCGCTACTCCATGTTAATCCAGAATGTCCAATCTCCATGTCCCTCCTCCATGTCACTTCTCCATGTCACTCCTTAATGTTACTCCTCAATGTCACTCCTCCATGTCGATTCTCCATGTCGCTCCTCTATGTCGCTTCTCCATGTAGCTTTTCCATTTCAGTCCTCCATATCGATCAACAATGTCACTCCTCCTTGTCGCTCCTCCATGTCACTCCTCCATTTCTCTCCTCAATGTCACTCCTCCATTGTTGATCCTCCATGTCACTCCACCATGTCGATAATCCATGTCACTCTTCATTGACGCTCCTCCATGTCGCTCCTCCATGTCGCTAATCCTTGCTCCTCCATGTCAATCATCCATGTCGCTCCTCCAAGTTTCTCCTCGATGTCACTCTTCCATGTCGATCATCCATGTCACTCCTCCTTGTCTCTCCTCCATATCACTCATCCATGTCTTCCTTGTCACAAAAAAAATCTTCTGTCTTGGATCCCTTGGAAGCTGCTTTAAAACTCGATTTCCTGTGTTGTTTCTTTGATCAAAGAAAGTGATACACGTCAATCTTCCATGTCTCTCCTCCATGTCACGCCGACATGTCACTGCTCAATGTGACTCCTCCATGTTGCTCCTCTATGTCACTCCAGAATGTCGTTCCTCCATATCACTCCAGAATGTCACTCCAGAATGTCAACCAAGAATGTCGCTCCTCCATGTCCCTCCTTCCTGTGACTCCTCAATGTAACTCCTAAACATCACTGCTCCATGTCTTCCATGACACTCCTCCATGTCACTCCTCCATGTCACTCCTGCATGTTTATCCTATATGTCACTCCTCCATGTCTCTCCTCCATGTCAATCCTCCATGTCTATGCTCCATTTCGCTCCTCCGTGTCACTCCTCCATGTCACTCCTTCATATCACTGCTCCATGTCGATCCTCCATGTCACTTCTCCATGTCAGTCCTCAATGTGACTCCTCCATGTCACTTCCTCCATGTCGATCGTCCTTGTCGCTCATCCTTACTCCTCCATGTTACTCTTCCATATCGCTCCTCCATGTCACACCATAATGTCACACCAGAATGTCACTCCTCCATGTCGCTCCTTCCTGTGACTCCTCAATGTAACTTCTCCATGTAACTACTCCATGTCTTCCATGAAACTCCTCAATGTCACTCCTCCATGTCAATTCTCCATGTCGCTCCTCTATGTCGCTCCTCCATGTTGATCCTCCATGTTGCTCATCTTTGCTCCTCCATGTCACTCCTCGATGTCGCTACTCCATGTTAATCCAGAATGTCCCTTCTCCATGTCCCTCCTCCATGTCACTTCTCCATGTCTCTCTTTAATGTCACTCCTCAATGTCACTCCTCCATGTCGATTCTCCATGTCGCTCCACTATGTCGCTTCTCCATGTAGCTTTTCCATTTCAGTCCTCTATATCGATCAACAATGTCACTCCTCCTTGTCACTCTTCCATGTCGCTCCTCCATGTCACTCCTCCATATCAATCCTCCATGTCGCTCCTCCATGTCGATCATCCATGTCACTCCTCCTTGTCTCTCCTCCATGTCACTCATCCATGTCTTCCTTGTCACAAAAAAATCTTCTGTCTTGGATTCCTTGGAAGCTGCTTTAAAACTAGATTTCCTGTGTTGTTTCTTTGATCAAAGAAAGTGCTACATGTCGATCTTCCATGTCTCTCCTCCATGTCACGCCGACATGTCACTGCTCAATGTCACTCCTCCATGTTGCTCCTCTATGTCACTCCAGAATGTCGTTCCTCCATATCACTCCAGAATGTCACTCCAGAATGTCAACCAAGAATGTCGCTCCTCCATGTCCCTCCTTCCTGTGACTCCAAAATGTCACTCCTCCATTTCGCTCCTCCATGTCGCTCCTCCATGTTGATCCTCCATGTCACTCCATGTCGATAATCCATGTCAATCTTCCTTGACGCTCCTCCATGTCGCTCCTCCATGTTGATCCTCCATGTCACTACTCCATGTTGCTCATCCTTGCTCCTCCATGTCACTCCTCGATGCTGCTACTCCATGTCAATCCAGAATCTCCCTCCTCCATGTCGATCCTGCATGTCGCTCCTCTGTGTCACTCCTCCATATCACTGCTTTATGCCACTCCTCCATGTCTCTACTCCATGTCGCTCCTCCATGTCGCTCCTCCATGTCACTCCTCCATGTCGATTCTCCATGTCGATCCACCATGTCACTATCCCATATCGGTCATCCATGTTCTTCCTCCATGTTGCTCCTCCATATCCCTACTGCATCGAGATCCTTCATGTCGCTCCTCCATGTTGCTCCTCCATTTACATACTACATTTCACGCCTCCATAACGCTCCTCCATGTCACTTCTTCTTCTCATTCCTAAATATCACTCCTCCATGTAACTCCTCCATGTCGCTCCTCCATTGTGCTCCTCCATTTCACTACTTAATCTCGCTCCTCCTTGTTGCTCGTCCATGTCACTCCTCCATGTCGATCCTCCATGTTGTTCATCCTTGCTCCTCCTTGTAAATCCTCCAAGTCGATCCTCAATGTCACTCCTCCATGTCGCTCCTTGATTTCACTGCTCCATGGAGATCCTCCATGTCACTTCTCCATGTCACTCCTCCATGTTGATCCTCCATGTCGCTCCTCCTTGCTCCTCCATGTAACTTCTCCATGTCGCTCCTCTATGTCAAACCTCCATCTCGCTATACCATGTCACTCCTCTATGTCGATCCTCAATGTTGCTCATCCATGCTCCTTCATGTCATTCCTCCATGTCGATCCTCTATGTCGCTCCTCCATGTCACTCCTCCATGTAAATCCTCATGGTCGCTCATCCTCGCTCCTCCATGTCATTCCTCTATGTCAATCCTCCATCTCGCTAAACCATGTCACTCCTCTATGTCGATCCACCATGTTGCTCCTCCATGTCGATCCTCTATGTAGCTCCTCCATGTCGATCCTCCATGTCACTCCGATATGTAGATCCTACATGTCACTCCCGAATTTTACTCCAGAATTTAACTGTAGAATGTAACTCCTCCATGTCAGTCCTCCTTGTCAATACTCCATGTCGACTCCTCCATGTCGAACCTCCATGTCGCTCCTCCATGTCACTCCTCCATGTCGATCTTCTATGTCGCTCCTCCATGTCGATCCTCAATGTCACTCCTCCATGTAGATCCTACATTTCACTCCAGAATTTCACTCCAGAATTTAACTTTAGAATGTCACTCCTCCATGTCAGTTTTCCTTGTCGACTCCTCCTTGTTGATCCTCCATATCGCTCCTCCAAGTCGATCCTTCATGTCACTCCTCCATTTAGATCCTACATGTTACTCCACCATATCGATCTTCCATGTCACTCCTCCATGTCACTCCTCTTTGTCACTTCTCCATGTCACTGCTCAATATCGATCCTCCATGTCACTCCTCCTTGCTCATCCATATCACTCCATCATGTCACTCCAGAATGTCACTACTCCATGTCACTCCAGAATGTCAATCCCGATTTAACTCCAGAATGTTACTCCTCCATGTCGATTCTCCATGTCGATCTTCTATGTCTCTCCTCCATGTCACTCCTCCAACTCTACCATGTCACTCCTCCATGTCACTCCTCCTTGTCGATCCACCATGTTGCTCCTCCATGTCGATCCTCTATGTAGCTCCTCCATGTTGATCCTCCATATCACTCCTACATGTAGATCCTACACGTCACTCCTCCATATCGATCCACCTTGTTGCTCCTCCATGTCGATCCTCTATGTAGCTCCTCCATGTCGATCCTCCATGTCACTCCTATATGTAGATCCTACATGTCACTCCAGAATTTTACTCCAGAATTTAGCTGTAGAATGTCACTCCTCCATGTCGATCTTCCACGTCAATGCAGAATGTCGCTCCACCCTGTCCCTCCAGAATGTACCCATTCGTTGTCAGACCTCCAAGTCGCTCCGTGATGTCGCTCCTTCATGTAGCTCCTCAATGTCGCTCCTCATTGTCGATCCTCCATGTCGCTCCTCCATGTCGATCCTCCATGTCATTCCTCCATGTGGATCCAACATGTTACTCCTCCATGTCGATCTTCAAGGTCGCTCCTCCATGTCCTTCCAGAATGTTGCTCCTCCATGTCACTCCAGAATGTCACTCCAGAATTTAACTCCAGAATGTTCCTCCTCCATGTTCCTCCTCCATGTCGCTCCTCCATGTCACTCCAGAATGTCCCTCAAGAATGTAACTCCAGAATGTCACTCCTCCATGTTGATCCTCTATTTCCCTCCTACATGTCACTCCTGTCTTCCACGTCAATGCTCCATGTTACTCCTCCATGTCACTCCGCCATGTCGCTCCTCCATGTCACTCTGCCATGGTGCTCCTCCATGTCACTCCTCTATGTCGATCCTCCATGTCACTCCTCCATCTCACACTTCCATTTCACTCATCCATGTCACTGTTTCATGTAGATCCTCCATTTCGATCCTCAATGTCGATCCTCAATGTCATTCAACCATGTGTACCATGTCACTCCTCCGTTTTGCTACTCCATGTGACTATTCCATGTCGATCCTCTAGGTCTCTCATCCCTGCTCCTCCTTGTCACTCCTCCATGTCACTCCTCCATCTCTACCATGTCACTCCTCCATGTCGATCGTCCATGACGATCTTCCATGTCTCTCCTCCATGTCGATCTTCCATGTCGATCTTCCATGTCTCTCCTCCATGTCACTCCTCCATCTCGACCATGTCACTCCTCCATGTCACTCCTCCATGTCGATCCAACTTGTCAATACTCCATGTCGATCCTCCATGTCGCTCCTCCATGTCACTCCTCCATGTCACTGCTCCATTTCACTGCTCCATGTCTCTCCTCTGTGTCACTCCTCCATGTCACTCCCCCTTGTTGATCCTCCATGTCAGTCCTCCATGTTGCTCCTCGATGTCGCTCCTCCTTATCGATCCTCCATATCGCTCCTCCATGTCGATCCTCCAGGTCACTCCTCCATTTAGATCCTACATGTTACTCCTCCATGTCGATCTTCCATGTCACTCCTCCATGTCGCTCCAATTTGTCACTCCTCCATGTCACTGCTCAATGTCGATCCTCCATGAAACTCCTCCATGTCTTCCATGTTGACACATGTCGATCCTCTATTTCGCTCCTCCATGTCACACTTCCATGTCACTGCTCGATGTCGCTCTTCCATATCGATCCTCCATGTCGCTCTTCCATGTTACTCCTCCTTGTCGCTCCTCCTTGTCACTCCTCCATGATGGAGGATCGACATGGAGCAGTGGCTCCATGCCGATCCTCCATTTTTATCCTCCATGTTGCTCCACCATGTAACTCATCCATGTATTCCAATATCACTCCCCCATGTACCTCATCTGTGTCTGTCCTCCATGTGACTATTCCATGTCAATCCTCCATGTTGCTCGTCCCTGCTCATCCACATCACTCCTCCATGTCACTCCTCCATGTCACCCCAGAATGTTGCTCCTCCATGTCACTCCAGAATGTCACTCCAGAATTTGACTCCAGAATGTGTCTCCTCCATGTCCCTCCTCCATGTCAATCCTCTATTTAGATCCTCCATATCACTCCTCCTTGTCACTCCTCCATGTCGATACCTCCATGTCACTCCAGAATGTCACTCCTACATAAACCTCCTCCATGTCACTCCTCCATGTCAATCCTCTATTTCACACCTCCATATCTCCCCTCCATGTCACTCCTTCCTGTCTTCCATGTCACTCCTCCATGTCAACCCTCCGTGTCGATCCTCCATTTCGCTCCACCATGTCAACCATCCTTGTCACTACTCCAAGTCACTACTCAATGTCGATCCTCCATGTCACATCTCCATGTCTTCCATGTCACTACTCCGGTTCGATCCTCCATGTCACTCCAGAATGTTACTCCTACATGTCACTGCAGAATGTCACTCCAGAATTTCAACCCAGAATGTCGCTCCTCCATGTCCCTCCTTCCTGTCACTCCTCCATGTCGATAATCCATGTCGCTCCTCCATGTTGATCCTCCATGTCACTCCTCCATGTTGCTCATCCTTGCTCCTCCATGTCACTCCTCGATGCCGCTACTCCATGTCAATCTAGAATCTTCCTCCTCCATGTCGATCCTCCATGTAACTCCTCCATATCACTCCTCCATGTCTCTACTACATGTCGAATCTCCATGTCGCTCTTCCTTGTCACTCCAAAATGTACCTCCTCCTTTGACCTCCTCCAAGTCACTCCTCCATGTCACTCCTTAATGTCACTCCTCAATGTCACTCCTCCATGTCGATGCTCCATGTCACTCCTCCATGTTGCTCCTCCATGTCGATTCTCCATGTCGCTCCACTATGTCGCTTCTCCATGTAGCTTTTCCATTTCAGTCCTTCATGTTGATCAACAATGACACTCCTCCATGTCACTCCTCCATGTTGCTCCCCCATGTAGATCCTAATTGTCGCTCCTCCATGTCGCTTCTCCATGTCGATCCTTCATGTCACTCCTCCAACTTGCTACTCCATGTCACTCCTCCATGTCGATCCACCATGTCCCTCATCCTTGCTCCTCCATGTCACTCCTCCATGTCACTCCAGAATGTTGCTCCTCTATGTCCCTCCTTCCTGTGACTCCTCAATGTAACTCCTCTATGTCACTACTCCATGTCTTCCATGACACTCCTCCATGTCACTCCTCCATGTAACTCCTGCGTGTCAATCCTACATGTCACTCCTCCATGTCGCTCCTCCATGTCAATCCTCCATGTCACTCCTCCATGTCACTTCTTCTTGTCACTCCTCAATGTCACTCCTCCATGTCGATCCTCCATATCAATCCTCCATGTTGCTCCTCCATGTCGATCATCCATGTCACTCCCCCATGTCGATCATCCATGTCACTCCTCCATGTCACTCCTCCATGATGCTCCTCCATGTCACTCCTCCTTATCAATTCTCCAAGTCGCTCCTCCATGTCGATCATCCATGTCACTCCTCCTTGTCGCTCCTCCATGTCGCTCCTCCTTCCTCCTTCATGTCACTCCTCCATGTCGATCCTCCATGTCACTCTTCCAAGTTAATACTCCATGTCACACCTCCATGTCGATCCACCATGTCCCTAATCCTTGCTCCTCAATGTCACTCCTCCATGTCACTCCAGAATGTCGCTCCTCTATGTCCCTAATTCCTGTGACTCCTCAATGTAACTCCTCCATGTCACTACTCCATGTCTTTCATGACACTCCTCCATTTCACTCCTCCATGTCACTGCTCCATGTCACTCCTCCATGTCACTTCTTTTTGTCACTCCTTAATGTCACTCCTCCATGTCACTCCTCCATGTCGCTCCTACATATCAATCCTCCCTGTCGCTCCTCCATGTCGATCATCCATGTCACTCCTCCATGTCGCTCCTCCATGTTGATCCTCCATGTCACTCCTCCATTTCGCTCCTCTATGTTGATCCTCCATGTCACTCCTCCATGTCGATCCTGCATGTTGGTCCTCCATGTCACTGCTTCATGCCGCTCTTCCATTTTTCTACTCCATGTTTATCCTCCATGTCGCACATCCTTGCTCCTCCATGTCACTCCTCTATGTCGCTCTTCCTTGTCACTCCTCCATGTCCCTCCTCCATGTCCCTCCTCCAAGTCACTCCGCCATGTCACTCATTAATGTCCCTCCTCAATGTCACTCCTCCATGTCGATCCACCATGTCCCTTATCCTTTCTCCTCCATGTAACTCCTCCATGTCACTCCAGAATGTCACTCCTACATGTCACTCCAGAATGTCACTCCAGAATGTCACCCAGTATGTAGCTCCTCCATGTCCCTACTTCCTGTTACTCCTCCATGTCAATCATCCATGTCACTCCTCCTTGTCACTCCTCCATTTCGCTCCTCCTTCCTCCTCCATGTCACTCCTCCATGTAAATCCTCCATGTCACTCCTCCAAGTTAATACTCAAAGTCACTCCTCCATGTCGATCCCCCATGTCCCTAATCCTTGCTCCTCCATGTCACTCCAGAATGTCGCTCCTCTATGTCCCTCCTTCCTGTGACTCCTCAATGTAACTCCTCCATGTCACTACTTCATGTCTTCCATGTCACTCCTCCATGTCACTCCTGCATGTCGATCCTACATGTCACTCCTCCATGTCGCTCCTCCATGTAAATTCGCCATGTCACTCCTCCATGTCACTTCTTCTTGTCACTCCTCAATGTCGCTCCTCCATGTTGATCATCCATGTCACTCCTCCATGTCGATCATCCATGTCACTCCTCCTTTTCGCTCCTCCATGTCACTCCTCCATGTCGCTCCTTCATGTCACTCCTCCTTATCAATTCTCCATGTCGCTCCTCCATGTCGATCATCCATGTCACTCCTCCTTGTCGCTCCTCCATGTCGCTCCTCCTTCCTCCTCCATGTCACTCCTCCATGTCGATCCTCCATGTCACTCCTCCAAGTTAATACTCCATGTCACACCTCCATGTCGATCCACCATGTCCCTAATCCTTGCTCCTCAATGTCACTCCTCCATGTCACTCCAGAATGTCGCTCCTCTATGTCCCTCCTTCCTGTGACTCCTCAATGTAACTCCTCCATGTCACTACTCCATGTCTTTCATGACACTCCTCCATTTCACTCCTCCATGTCACTGCTCCATGTCACTCCTCCATGTCACTTCTGCTCAATGTCACTCCTCCATGTCACTCCTCCATGTCACTTCTTCTTGTCACTCCTCCATGTCACTCCTCCATGTCGATCCTCCATGTCGCTCCTCCATATCAATCCTCCATGTCGCTCCTCCATGTCGATCATCCATGTCACTCCTCCATGTCGATCATCCATGTCACTCCTCCTTGTCGCTCCTCCATGTGACTCCTCCATGTCGCTCCTCCATGTCACTCCTCCATATCAATCCTCCATGTCGCTCCTCCATGTCGATCATCCATGTCACTCCTCCGTGTCGATCATCCATGTCACTTCTCCATGTCTATCATTCATTTCACTCCTCCTTGGCGCTCCTCCATGTCACTCCTCCATTTCGCTCCTCCATATCGCTCTTCCATGTTGATCCTCCATGTCACTCCTCCATGTCGCTCCTCCTTCCTCCTCCATGTCACTCCTCCATGTCGATCCTGCTTGTCGCTCCTCCATGTCACTCCTCCATGTCACTCCAGAATGTCAAACCAGAATGTCGCTCCTCTTAGTCCCTCCTCCCTGTGACTCCTCCATATAACTACTCCATGTAACTCCTCCATGTCACTCCTCCATGTCTTCCATGACAATCCTCCATGTCAATCATCCATGCCACTCCTGCATGTCACTCCTCCATATCACTCCTCCATTTCACTTCTTCTTGTCTCCATGTCACTTCTTCTTGTCTCTCCTCAATGTCACTCCTCCATGTCGCTAATCCTTGCTCCTCCATGTCAATAATCCATGTCGCTCCTCCAAGTTTCTCCTCGATGTCACTCCTCTATATCGCTCCTCCATGTCACGCCTACATATCAATCCTCCATGTCGCTCCTCCATGTCGATCATCCATGTCACTCCTCCTTGTCTCTCCTCCATGTCACTCATCCATGTCTTCCTTGTCACAAAAAAAATCTTCTGTCTTGGATTCCTTGGAAGCTGCTTTAAAACTAGATTTCCTATGTTGTTTCTTTGATCAAAGAAAGTGCTACATGTTGATCTTCCATGTCTCTCCTCCATGTCACGCCGACATGTCACTGCTCAATGTCACTCCTCCATGTCGCTCCTCTATGTCACTCCAGAATGTCGCTCCTCCATGTCACTCCAGAATGTCATTCCAGAATGTCAACCAAGAATGTCGCTCCTCCATGTCCCTCCTTCCTCTGACTCCTCAATGTAACTCCTCCACGTCACTGCTCCATGTCTTCCATGACACTCCTCCATGTCGCTCCTCCATGTCAATCCTCCATGTCACTACTGCATGTCGATCCTATATGTCACTCCTCCATGTCGCTCCTCCATGTCAATCCTCCATGTCTATGCTCCATTTTGCTCCTCCCTGTCACTCCTCCATGTCACTCCTTCATATCACTGCTCCATGTCGATCCTCCATGTCACTTCTCCATGTCAGTCCTCAATGTCACTCCTCCATGTCACTCCTCCATGTCGATCGTCCTTGTCGCTCATCCTTACTCCTCCATGTTACTCTTCCATATCGCTCCTCCATGTCACACCATGATGTCACACCAGAATGTTACTCCTCCATCTCGCTTCTCCATGTCGCTCCTCCATGTCTGTACTCCATGTCGATCCTCCATGTCACTCCTCCATTTCAGTCCTCCATGTTGCTCTTCCATGTAGAACCTACATGTCGCTCCTCCATGTCGATCCTCCATGTCGCTCATCCTTGCTACTCCATGTCACTCCTCCATGTAACTCCAGAATGTCGCTCCTCCATGTCCCTCCTTCCTGTGACTCCTTAATGTAACTCCTCCATGTCTTCCATGACACTCCTCTATGTCATTCCTCCATGTCACTCCTGCATGTCGATCCTACATGTCACTCCTCCATGTCGCTCCCCCATGTCACTCCTCCATGTCACTTCTCCTTGTCATTCATCAATGTCACTCCTCCATATCACTTCTTCTTGTCACTCCTCAAAATCACTCCTCCTTGTCGATCCTCCATGTCGCTAATTCTTGCTCCTCCATTTGAATCATCCATGTCGCTCCTCCATGTCGATCATCCATGTCACTCCTCCTTGTCGCTCCTCCATGTCACTCATCCATGTCTTCCTTGTCACAAAAAAAATCTTCTGTCTTGGATTCCTTGGAAGCTGCTTTAAAACTACATTTCGATCCTCCATGTAGAACCTAAGTCGCACCTCCATGTCTCTCATCCTTGCTCCTGCATGTCACTCCTCGATGTCGCCACTCCATGTCAATCCAGAATGTCCCTCCTTCAATTCACTCCTCCATGTCCCTCCTCCATGTCACTTCTCCAGGTCACTCCGTAATGTCACTCCTCAATGTCACTCTTCCATGACGATTCTCAATGTCGCTACTCTATGTCCCTTCTCCATTTAGCTTTTCCATTTCAGTCCTCCATGTCGATCAACAATGTCTCTCCTCCATGTCGCTTCTCCATGTTGATCCTCCATGTCACTCTTCCAAGTTGCTACTCAATGTCACTCCTCCATGTCGATCCACCATGTCACTCATCCTTGCTCCTCCCTGTCACTCCTCCATGTCACTCCAGAATGTCGCTCCTCCATGTCACTCCTTCCTGTTTCTCCTCAATGTAACTCCTCCATGTCACTAATCCATGTCTTCCATGACACTCCTCCATGTCACTCCTCCATGTCACTCCTGCATGTCGATCCTACATGTCACTCCTCCATGTCGCTCCTCCATGTCAATCCTCAATGTCTATCCTCCATGTTGCTCCACCATGTCACTCCTCCATGTCACTCCTCCATGTCACTTCTTCTTGTCACTCCTCCAGGTCACTCATCCATGTCGATCCCCCATGTCACTCATCCCTCTCACTACGCCATGTCTCTCCTCCATGTAACTCCTCCATGTCAATCCTACATGTCACTCCTCCATGTCACTCCACCATGTCGCTCCTCCATGTAGAACTTTCATGTCACTCCTCCATGTCACTGCTCCATGTCGATCCTCCATTTCGATCCTCCATGTTGCTCCACCATGTGACTACTCCATGTCTTCCATGTCACTACACCATGTCACTCCTCCATCTCTTCCATGTCACTCCCCCATGTACCTCTTCCATGTAGATCCTTCATGTTACTCCTCTATGTCAAACCTCCATGTCACTCCTCCATGTCACTCCTCCGTGTCGCTCCTAATTGTCACTCCTCCATGTCACTACTCAATGTCGATACCTCCATGTCACTCCAGAATGTCCCTCGTGAAAGTTACTCCAGAATGTCACTCCTCCATATTCCTCCTCCATGTCACTCTTCCCTGTCTTCCATATCACTCCTCCATGTCACTCCTCCATGTCGATCATGCTTGTCGCTCCTCCATGTCACTCCTCCATGTTGATTCTCCATGTCACTCATCCATGTCGATCCTCCATGTGGCTCCACCATGTCGCTCCTCCATGTCACTCCTCCATGTGGATCCTCAATGTCACTCCTCCATGTCACACTTCCATGTCACTGCTCGATGTCGCTCCTCCATGTCGATGCTCCATGTCGCTCCTCCTTGTTACTCCTTCACGTCGCTCCTCCTTGTCACTCCTCCTTGTCACTCATCCATGTCTTCCATGTCACTCCCCCATGTACCTCCACTATGTAGCTCCTCCATGTAGACCCTTCATGTGACTCCTCTATGTCAATCCTCCATATCTCTCACCAATGTCACTCCAGATTGTCGCTCCTCCATGTCACTCCAGAATGTCCCTCCAGAATGTCCCTCTAAAATGTAACTCCTCCGTGTCACTCCTCCATGTCGCTCCTCTTTGTCACTCCTCCATGTCACTGCTCAATATCGATCCTCCATGTCACTCCTCCATGTCTTCCATGTCGACACATGTCGATCCTCCATGTTGCTCCTCCTTGCTCATCCATATCACTCCACCATGTCACTCCAGAATGTCACTACTCCATGTCACTCAAGAATGTCAATCCAGATTTAACTCCAGAATGTTATTCCTCCATGTCGGTTCTCCATGTCGATCTTCTATGTCTCTCCTCCATGTCACTCTTCCATCTCTACCATGTCACTCCTCCATGTCACTCCTCCTTGTCGATCCACCATGTTGCTCCTCCATGTCGATCCTCTATGTAGCTCCTCCATGTCGATCCTCCATGTAACTCCTACATGTAGATCCTACACGTCACTCCTCCATATCGATCCACCTAGTTGCTCCTCCATGTAGATCCTCTATGAAGCTCCTCCATGTCAATCGTCCATGTCACTCCTATATGTAGATCCTACATGTCACTCCAGAATTTTACTACAGGATTTAACTGTAGAATGTCACTCCTCCATATCAGTCCTCCTTGTCAATACTCTATGTCAACTCCTCCATGTCGCTCCTCCATGTCACTGCTCCATGTCGATCCTCCATGTCGATCCTCGATGTTGCTCTTCCATTTCACTGCTCCTTGTCTTCCATGTCACTCCCCTATTTACCTCCTCCATGTAGCTCCTCCATTTAGATCCTTCATGTTACTCCTCTATGTCAACCCTCCATATCTCTCATCAATGTCACTCCAGAATGTCCCTCCAGAATGTCCCTCCAAAATGTCACTCCTCCATGTCACTGCTCAATGTTGCTCCTCCATGTAACTCCTCCATGTCGCTCTTCCATGTTGCTCCTCCATGTCACTCCTCAATGTCGATCCTCCATGTCACTCCTCCATGTCGATCCTCCATGTCGGTCCTCCATGTCACTCCTCTATTTCACTCCTCCATGTCACTCCAGAATGTCGCTACTTCAAGTCACTCCTTCATGTTGATCCTCCATGTCGATACTCCATGTTGCTCCTCCATGTCACTCCTCTGTCTTCCATGTCACTCCCCCATCTCACTCCTCCATGTCGCACCTCCATGTAGATCCTTAATGTTACTCCTCCATGTCTCTCCTCCTTGTCACTCCTCCATGTCACTTATTAATTTCGATCCTCCATGTCACTCCTCCATGTCTTCCATATCACTCCACCGTGTCGATCCTCCATGTCGATCCTCCATGTCGATCCTCCATGTTGGTCCTCCATTTCACTCCTCCATGTCTTCCATGTCACTCCCCCATTTACCTCCTCCATGTCGTTCCTCCAATTAGGTCCTTCATGTTGCTCCTCGATGTCACTCCAGAATTTACCTCCAGAATGTCTCTCCAGAATGTCACTCCTCCCTGTCACTACTCCATGTCGCTCCTACTAGTCAGTGTTCCATGTAACTAGTCAATGTCAATCATCCATGTCACCTCTCCGTGTCGCTCCTCCATGTCACTCCTCAATGTCGATCCTCCGTGTTGCTCCTCTGTGCTCCTCAATATCACTCATCCATGTCGCTCCTCCATGTCACTCCAGAATGTCACTCCTCCATGTCGCTCCTAAAGGTCGCTCCTCAATGTTGATCCTCCATGTCGTTCCTCTATGTCACTCCTCCATTTAGATCCTCCAAGTTACTCCTTCATGTCCCTCCTCCATATCGCTTCTCCATGTCACTCCAGAATTTCACTCCTCCATGTCGATCCTCTATTTCGCTCCTCCATGTCGCTCCTCCATGTCACTCCTCTCTTTCTTCCACATCACACTTCCATGTCACTCCTCCATGTCACTCCATGTCGATCCTCCATGTCTCTCCTCCATGTCACTCCTCTATGTCTACCATGCCACTCCTACATGTCTGTCCACAATGTCAATCTTCCATGTCTCTCTTCCATGTCACTCCTCCGAGTCTACAATGTCACTCCTCCTTGTTGATCTTTCATGTCAGTCCTCCATGTCTCTTCTCAATGTCGCTCCTCCATGTCGATCCTCCATACCACTCCTCACTGTCTTCAATGTCACTGTCACTCCTCCATGTCAGTCCTCCATGTTACTCCTCCATGTCACTCCTCCATGTTGATCTTCCATATCATTCCTCCATGTCGCTCCTACATGTCACTCCTCCCTGTCTTCAATGTCACTCATTACTGTCACTCCTCTATTTTGATCCTCTGTGTCATTCCACCATGTCAATCCTCCATGTCACTACTCCATTTAGATCGTCCAAGTTACTCCTCCATGTCCCTCCTCCATGTCACTACAGAATTTCACTCCTCCATGTCCCTCCTCTATGTCACTCCTCCATGTCAATCCTCTATTTCGCTCCTCCATGTCGCTCTTCCATGTCACTCCTCCCTTTCTTCCACGTCACACCTCTATGTAACTCCTCCATGTCAATCCTCCATGTCACTCCTCCATGTCATTCCGCCATGTCGCACCTACATGTCACACTTCCATGTCACTGCTCGATGTCGCACCTCCATATCGATCCTCCATTTCGATCATCCATGCTGATGCACCATGTCACTGCTCCATGTCTTCCATGTCACTCCAGAATGTCGCTCCTCCATGTCACTCCAAAATGTCGCTCCTCCATGTCCCTCCAGAATGTCATTCCTCCATGTCTGTCCTCCAAATCGCTACGTGATGTTGCTCCTCATGTAGCTCCTCCATGTAACTCTACTATGTTTCTCCTACATGTCACTCCTCCATCTCGATCCTCCATTTCGCTCCTCCATGTCACTCCAGAATGTCGCTCCTCCTAGTCAGTCCCCCATGTTTATCCTACATGTTACTCCTCCTTGCTCCTCCATATCACTCCTCTATGTAACTCCTCCATGTCTATGCTACATGTCACTCCTCCATGTCACTCCGCCATGTCACTCAGAATGTCACTCGAAAATTTATCTCCAGAATGTCACTCCTCCATGTCTCTACTCCATTCTATTCCAGAATGTCACTCCAGAATTTACCTCCAGAATGTCACTCCCCCATATCTTTTCTCCATGTCAATCCTCTACGTCGCTCCTCCATGTCGGTACTCCATGTTGCTCCTCCATGACACTCCTCTTGTTACTCCATGTTACTCCTCTATGACGATCCTCCATGTCGATCTTCCATGTCTCTCCACCATTTCACTCCTCCATGTCTCACTTCCATGTCATTCCTCCATGTCGCTCCTCCTTGCTCCTCCATATCACTCCTCCATGTTGCTCCTCCATGTCACTCCAGAATGTTGCTCCTCAATGTCACTCCAGAATGACACTCCAGAATTTAACTCCAGAATGTCACTCCTCCATATCCTTCCTCAGTGTCAATCCTCCATGTCGATCCTTCCTTGTCACTTTTCTATGTCGATCCTGCATGTCAGTCCTCAATGTCGCTCCTCAATGTAACAAAACCATTTCACTCCTCCTTGTCACTCCTCCATGAAACTGATCCTTGTCAATCTTCCATGTCGACACTCCATGTTGTTCCTCCATATCACTCCTCCATGTCTTCCATGTCACTCCCCCATGTACCTTCTCCATGTCGCTCCTCCGTGTCACTCCAGAATGTCCCTCCAAAATTTAACTCCAGAATGTCACTCCTCCATGACCCTCATCCATGTCACTCCAGAATGTCACTCAAGAATTTAACTCCAGAATGTAACTCCTCCATGTCCTTTCTCCATGTCGCTCCTCCATGTCACTCCAAAACATCCCTCCAGAATGTCACCCTAGAATGTCACTCCTCCATGTCAGTCCCCCATGTCACTCCGCGATGTCGCTCCTCTATGTAGCTCTTCCATGTCGCTCTCCCATGTCACTCCTCCTTGTTACTCCTCCTTGTCTCTCCATGTTATTCCTCCATGTCGATCCTCCATGTATATCTTCCACGTCTCTCCTCCATGTCACTCCTCCATTTCTACCATGTCACTCCTCCATGTCACTCCTCCATGTTGCTACTCCATGTCACTCCTCCATGTCTTCCACGTCACTCCCTCATGTACCTCCTCCATGTTTCTCCTCCATGTAGATCCTTCATGTTAATCCTCCATGTCGATCTTCCATGTCGCTCCAGAATGTCCCTCCAGAATGTCACTCCAGAATGTGACTCCTCCCGGTCACTCCTCCATGTTGCTCCTCAATGTCACTCCTCCATGTCCCTCCTACATGTCAATCCTCTATTTCGATCCTCCATGTCACTACTCCATGTCTTCCATGTCACTCCTCCATGTTGCTCCTCCATGTCACTCCAGAATGTCGCTCCTCAATGTCACTCCAGTATGTCACGCCGGAATTTAACTCCAGAAAGTCACTCCTCCATGTCCATCCTCCATGTCGATCCTCCATGTAGATTCTCCATGTTGTTCCTCCATGTCACTCCTCCATGTCTTCCATGTCACTCCTCATTGTCGCTCCTCCATGTCACTACTCCATGTTGATCCTCCATGTCGCTCCTCCTTGCTCCTCCATATATCTCCTCCATGTCACCCAAGAATGTCGCTCCTACATGTCACTCCGGAATGTCACTCCAAAATTTAACTCCAGAATGTCACTCCTCCATGTCCCTCCTCCATGTCATTCAATAATGTCATTCCTCCATGTCCTTTCTTCATGTCAATACTCAATGTCAGCCATCCATGTCGATCCTCCATGTCAGTCCTCCATGTCGCTCCTCAATGTTGCTCCTCCACGTCGCTCCTCCATGTCGATCCTCCATGTTGCTCCTCCATGACGCTCCTCTTGTCACTCATCCATGTTACTTTTCCGTGATGATCCTCCATGTCAAACTTCCATGTCTCTACTCCATGTAACTCCTCCATTTCTAACATGTCACTGCTCCATATTGTTCCTTCATGTCGATGCTCCATGTGACTACTCCATGTCGATCGTCAATGTCGCTCCTCCTTGATCATCCATATAACTCCTCCCTGTTGCTCCTCCATGTCATTCCAGAATGACGTTTCTAAATGTCACTCCAGAATATCCCTCCAGAATGTATCTCCAGAATATCACTCCACCATGTCCCTCTTCCATTTCACTCCTCCATGTCGATCCGCTATTTAACACCTCCATGTTGCTCCTCCATGTCACTCCTCCCTGTCTTCCATGTCACTCCTCAATGTCACTCCTCCTTGCTCCACCATATCACTCCTCCATGTCGTTCTTCCATGTCACTCCAGAATGTCGCTCATCCATGACACTCCAGAATGTCAATCCAGAATTTAACTCCAGAATGTTACTCCTCCATGTCCCTCATACATGTCGCTCCTCCATGTCATTCCAGAATGTCCCTCCAGAATGTCACTCCAGAATGTCACTCCTCCATGTCACTCCTCCATGTCGATCTACTATTTCGCTCCTCCATGTCGCTCTTCCATGTCACTCCTGCCTTTCTTCCGTGTCACTCCTCTATATAACTCCTCCATGTCAATACTACATGTCACTCCTCCATGTCACTCCTCTATGTCAATCCTCCATATCTCTCATCAATGTCACCCCAGAATGTCACTCCAGAATGTCGCTCCTCTTTGTCACTCCAGAATGTCCCTCCATAATGTCCCTCCAAAATGTAACTCCTCCATGTCTCTCCTCGATGTCGCTCCTCTTTGTCACTTCTCCATGTCACTGCTCAATGTCGATCCTCCATGTCACTCCTCCATTTCTTCCATGTCGACACATCTCGATCCTCCATATTGCTCCTCCTCGCTCATCCATATCACTCCACCATGTCACTCCTCCATGTCACTTAAAAATGTCACTCCAAAATGTCAATCCAGATTTTACTCCAGAATGTCACTCTTCCATGTCGATCCTCCATGTCGATCTTCCATGTCTCTCCTCCATGTCACTCCTCATTCTCTACCATTTCACTCATCCATGTTGATCCTCCATGTCGATCTTCTATGTCTCTCCTCCATGTCACTCCTCCATCTCTACCATGTCACTCCTCCATGTCACACCTCCATGTCAATCCATTTTGTTGCTCCTCCATGTCGATCCTCTATGTAGCTACTAATGTCAATCCTCCATGTCTCTCCTCCGTGTCACTCCTCCATATCACTCCTCCATGTCACTCCTACATGTCGATCTTCCATGTCGCACCTCCATGTCACTCCAGAATGTTGCTCCTCCATGTCACTACAGAATGACACTCCTCCATGGTCCTCCAGAATGTCATTCCTCCATGTCAGTCCTGCAAGTCGCTCCGTGATGTTGCTCCTCATGTAACTCCTCCATGTAACTCTTCTATGATTCTCCTCCAAGTCACTCCTCCATGTCTATCCTCCATGTCGCTCCTCCTTGCTCCTCTATATCACTCCTCCATGTCGTTCTTCCATGTCACTCCAGAATGTTGCTCCACCATGACACTCCGGAATGTCACTCCAGAATTTAACTCCAGAATGTTACTCCTCCATGTCCCTCCTCCATGTCGCTCCTCCATGTCTCTCCAGAATGTCCCTCCAGAATGTCATTCCTCCATGTCAGTCCTCCAAGTCGCTCCGTGATGTTGGTCCTCATGTAGCTCCTCCATGTAACTCTTCTATGATTCTCCTCCTAGTCACTCCTCCATATTTATCCTCCATGTCGCTCCTCCTTGCTCCTCTATTTCACTCCTCCATGTCGTTCTTCCATGTCACTCCAGAATGTTACTCCTCCATGTCCCTCCTCCATGTCCCTCCTCCATGTCACTCCTCCATGTCGATCCTCCATGTCGATCCTCTATTTCGCTCCTCCATGTCACTCCTCCATGTCACTCCTCCCTTTCTTCTACGTCACTCCTCTATGTAACTCCTCCATGTCAATACTACATGTCACTCCTCCTTGTCACTCCTCCATGTTGCTCCTCCATGTCACTTCTCCATGTTGATCCTCTATGTCAATCCTCCATATCTCTCATCAATGTCACTCCAAAATGTCACTCCAGAATGTCGCTCCTCCATGTTACTCCAGAATGTCCCTCCAAGATGGCCCTCCAAAATGTAACTCCTCCATGTCACTCCTAAATGTCTTCCATGTCGACACATCTCGATCCTCCATGTCGCTCCTCCTTGCTCATCCATATCAATCCACCATGTCACTCCTCCATGTCACTCCAAAATGTCAATCCAGATTTAACTCCAGAATGTCACTCCTCCATGTCAATCCTCAATGTCGAACTTCCAAGTCTCTCCTCCATGTCACTCCTCCATCTCTACCATGTCACTCCTCCATGTCGATCCTCCATGTCGATCTTCCATTTCTCTCCTCCATGTCGATCTTCCATGTCGATCTTCCATGTCTCTCCTCCATGTCACTCCTCCATCTCTACCATGTCACTCCTCCATGTCGATCCACCTTGTCAATACTCCATGTCGATCCTCCATGTCGCTCCTTCCTGTCTTCCATGTCACTCCTCCATGTCAACCCTCCGTGTCGATCCTCCATTTCGCTCCACCATGTCAACCCTCCTTGTCACTACTCCAAGTCACTACTCAATGTCGATCCTTCATGTCACACCTCCATGTCTTCCATGTCACTCCTCTGGTTCGATCCTCCATGTCACTCCAGAATGTTACTCCTACATGTCACTCCATAATTTCAACCCAGAATGTCGCTCCTCCATGTTCCTCCTTCCTGTCACTCCTCCATGTCTCTACTACATGTCGATCCTCCATGTCGCTCTTCCTTGTCACTCCAAAATGTACCTCCTCCTTTGACCTCCTCCAAGTCACTCCTCCATGTCACTCCTCCATGTCACTTCTTCTTGTCACTCCTCAATGTCACTCCTCCATGTTGATCCTCCATGTCTCTAAGCCTTGCTCCTCCATGTCAATCATCCATGTCGCTCCTCCAAGTTTCTCCTTGATGTCACTCCTCCATGTCGCTCCTCCATGTCGATCATCCATGTCACTCCTCCATGTCACTCCTCCATGTCGATCCTACATGTCACTCCTAAATGTCACTCCTCCATGTAACTCCTCCATGAAGCTCCTCCATGTCACTCTTCTATGTCACTCTTCCTTGCTCCTCAATGTCACTCCTCCATGTCACTCCTCTATGTCACTCCTCCTTGTCGCTCCTCCATGTCACTCCTCCATGTCGCTCCTCCACATCACTCCTCTATGTCACTCCTCCATGTCACTCCTCCATTTCACTCCTCCATATCGCTCCTCCATGTCGCTCCTCCATTTCACTCCTCCATGTCAATCCTCCATGTCACTACTCCATGTCACTCTTCCTTGCTCCTCATTGTCACTCCTCCATGTCGCTCCTCCATGTCACTCCTCCATGTCGCCCCTCCACATAACTCCTCTATGTCACTCCTCCATGTTGAGCCTCCATGTTGCCCTTCAATGATACTCCTCCATGTCACGTCCTCCATGTCACTCCTCTATGTCACTCCTCCATATTACTCCTCCATGTCTATCCTCCATGTCGATCCTCCATGTCACTCCTACATGTCACTCCTCCATGTCACTCCTCCATGAAGCTCCTACATTTCACTCATCCATGTCACTCTTCCTTGCTCCTCAATGTCTCTCCTCCATATCACTCCTCTATGTCACTCCTCCATGTCACTCCTCCATGTCATTCCTCCTTCTCACTACTCCATGTCACTCCTCCATGTCGATCCTTCATGTCACTCCTAAATGTCACTCCTCCATGTCACTCCTCCTTCATGTCACTCCTCCATGTCACTCCTCCATTTTGCTCCTTCATATCACTCCTCCATGTCGCTCCTCCATGTCACTCCTCCATGTCAATCCTCTATGTCACTCCTCCTTGTCACTCCTCCATGTCACTCCTCCATGTCACTCCTTCATGTCACTCCTCCATGTCACTCTTCCTTGCTCCTCAATGTCACTCCTCCATGTCACTTCTCTATGTCACTCCTCCATGTCGCTCCTCCATGTCACTCCTCCATGTCGCCCCTCCACATCACTCCTCCATGTCAATCCTCCATGTCACTCCTCTACGTCACTCATCCATGTTGAGCCTCCATGTCACCCTTCAATGTCACTCCTCAATATAACTCCTATATGTTGAGCCTCCGTGTTGTTTCTCCATGTCACTCCTCCATGACGATCCTTAAATTCAATCCTCCATGTCCGTCTTCCATGTTGCTACTCCTTATCACTCCTCCATGTCACTCCTCCATGTCAATCCTCTATGTCACTCCTACAAGTCACTCCTCCATTCACTCCTCCATGAAGCTCCTCCATGTCACTACTCCATGTCACTCTTCCTTGCTCCTCAATGTCACTCCTCCATGTCACTCCTCCTTCTCACTCCTCCATATCACTACTCCATGTCACTCCTCCATGTCACTCCTCCTTCTCACTCCTCCATATCACTACTCCATGTCACTCCTCCATTTCACTCTTCCATGTCTCTCATCCATGTCACTCCTCAATGAAACTCTTCCATGTCACTCCTCCATGTCGCTCCTCTTCGTCACTCCTCTATGTCACTCCTCCATGTCACTCCTCCATGTCACTCCTTCTTGCTGATCCACGTCGCTCCTCCATGTGACTCCATCTTGCTGCTCCACTTAGCTCTTCCATGTAACTCCTCTATATCACGCCTCTATTTCGCTACTCCAACTCACTCCTCTATGTCACTCCTCCATTTCACTCCTCCATATCACGTCACTCCTCTATGTCACTCCTCCATTTCGATTTTCCATTTCACTCCACCATGTCACTCCCCCATATTGCTCCTCCATGAAACTCCTCCTTGTCACTATTTCTTGCCCCTCCATTTCACTCCTCTATGTCATCCCTTCATGTCACTCCTCAAAATCACTCCTACATGTTGAGCCGCCATGTCGCTCCTCAATGTCACTCCTCCATGTCGCTCCTCCACATCACTCCTCTATGTCACTCCTCCATGTCACTCCTCCTTCATGTCACTCCTCCATGTCACTCCTCCATTTTGCTCCACCATATCGCTCCTCCATGTCGCTCCTCCATGTCACTCCTCCATGTCAATCCTCCATGTAACTCCTCCATGAAGCTCCTCCATGTCACTCCTCTATGTCACTCTTCCTTGCTCCTCAATGTCACTCCTCCATGTCACTCCTCTATGTCACTCCTTCTTGTCGCTCCTCCATGTCACTCCTCCATGTCAGTCCTCCACATCACTCCTCTATGTCACTCCTCCATGTCACTCCTCCTTCATGTCACTCCTCCATGTCACTCTTCCTTGCTCCTCAATGTCACTCCTCCATGTCACTTCTCTATGTCACTCCTCCATGTCGCTCCTCCATGTCACTCCTCCATGTCGCCCCTCCACATCACTCCTCTATGTCACTCCTCCATGTCACTCCTCCTTTATGTCACTCCTCCATGTCACTCTTCCTTGCTCCTCAATGTCACTCCTCCATGTCACTTCTCTATGTCACTCCTCCATGACGCTCCTCCATGTCACTCCTCCATGTCGCCCCTCCACATCACTCCTCTATGTCACTCCTCCATGTTGAGCTTCCATGTCGCCCTTCAATGATACTCCTCCATGTCACTCCTCCATGTCACTCATCTACGTCACTCCTCCATGTTGAGCCTCCATGTCGCCCTTCAATGTCACTCCTCAATATCACTCCTATATGTTGAGCCTCCGTGTTGTTTCTCCATGTCACTCCTCCATGACGATCCTTAAATTCACTCCTCCATGTCCGTCTTCCATGTCGCTACTCCTTGTCACTCCTCCAAGTCACTCCTCCATGTCACTCCTCCATGAAGCTCCTTCATGTCACTCCTTCTTGTCACTCTTCCTTGCTCCTCAATGTCACTCCTCCATGTCACTCCTCCATGTCACTCTTCCTTGCTCCTCAATGTCACTCCTCCATGTCTATACTCCATGTTGATCCTCCATGTCACTCCTCCATGTCACTCCTCCATGAAGCTCCTACATGTCACTCCTCCATGTCACACTTCCTTGCTCCTCAATGTCACTCCTCCATGTCACTCCTCTATGTCACTCCTCCATGTCACTACTCCATGTCACTCCTCCTTCTCACTCCTCCATATCACTACTCCATGTCACTCCACCATGTCGATCCTCCATGTCACTGATAAATGTGACTCCTCCATGTCACTCCTCTATGTCACTCTTCCTTGCTCCTCAATGTCACTCCTCCATGTCGCTCCTCCACATCACTCCTCTATGTCACTCCTCCATGTTGAGCCTCCATGTCGCCCTTCAATGATACTCCTCCATATCACTCCTCTATGTCACTCCTCCATGTCACTCCTCCATGTCACTCCTCCATATCACTCCTCCATGTCTATCCTGCATGTCGATTCTCCATGTTACTCCTCCATGTCACTCCTTCTTGCTTTTCCACGTCGCTCCTCCTTCTCACTCCTCCATATCACTACTCCATGTCACTCCTCCATGGCGATCCCAAATGTCACTCCTAAATGTCACTCCTCCATGTCACTCCTCCATATCACTCCTCCATGTCTATCCTCCATGTCGATCCTCCATGTCACTCCTCCATGTCACTCTTCCTTGCTCCTCAATGTCACTCCTCCATGTCTCTCCTCCATGAAGCTCCTCCATGTCACTCCTCTATGTCACTCTTCCTTGCTCCTCAATATCACTCCTCCATGACGATCCTTAAATTCACTCCTCCATGTCCGTCTTCCATGTCGTTACTCCTTGTCACTCCTCCATGTCACTCCTCCATGTCACTCCTCCATGTCACTCTTCCTTGCTCCTCAATGTCACTCCTTCATGTCACTCCTCCATGTCACTCCTTCTTCTCACTACTCCATGTCACTCCTCCATGTCGATCCTCAATGTCACTCCTAAATGTCACTCCTCCATGTCACTCCTCCATGAAGCTCCTTCATGTCACTCCTCTATGTCACTCTTCCTTGCTCCTCCATGTCACTACTCCATGTCACTCCTCCATGTCACTCCTCCATGTCAATCCTCCATGTCACTCCTCTATGTCACTCCTCCTTGTTGCTCCAACATGTCACTCCTCCATGTTGCTCCTCCACTTCACTCCTCTATGTCACTCCTCCATGTCACTCCTCCTTCATGTCACTCCTCTATGTCACTCCTCCTTGTCGCTCCTCCATGTCACTCCTCCATGTCGCTCCTCCACATCACTCCTCTATGTCACTCCTCCATGTCACTCCTCCTTCATGTCACTCCTCCATGTCACTCCTCCATTTCGCTTCTCCATATCGCTCCTCCATGTCGCTCCTCCATGTCACTCCTCCATGTCAATCCTCCATGTAACTCCTCCATGAAACTCCTCCATGTCACTCCTCCATGTCACTCTTCCTTGCTCCACAATGTCACTCCTCCATGTCACTCTTCTATGTCACTCCTCCATGTTGCTCCTCCACATCACTCCTCTATGTCACTCCTCCATGTTGAGCCTCCATGTCGCCCTTCAATGATACTCATCCATGTCGCTCCTCCTCGTCACTCCTCTATGTCAATCCTCCATGTCACTCTTCCATGTCTCTCATCCATGTCACTCCTCCATGTAACTCCTCCATGTCACTCCTTCATGCTGCTCCACCTCGCTCCTCCATGTGACTCCTTCTTGCTGCTCCACTTAGCTCTTCCATGTAACTCCTCTATATCACTCCTCTATTTCGCTCCTCCAACTCACTCCTCTATGTCACTCCTCCATGTCACTCCTCCATGTCACTCCTCCATTTCACTCCTCTATGTCACTCCTCCTTGTTGCTCCTCCATGTCACTCCTTCATGTCGCTCCTCCACATCACTCCTCTATGTCACTCCTCCATGTCACTCCTCCTTCATGTCACTCCTCCATGTCACTCCTCCATTTTGCTCCTCCATATCGCTCCTCCATGTCGCTCCTCCATGTCACTCCTCCATGTCACTCTTCCTTGATCCTCAATGTCACTCCTCCATGTCACTTCTCTATGTCAATCCTCCATGTCGCTCCTCCATGTCACTCCTCCATGTCGCCCCTCCACATCACTCCTCTATGTCACTCCTTCATGTTGAGCCTCCATGTCGCCCTACAATGATACTCCTCCATGTCACTCCTCCATGTCACTCCTCTACGTCACTCCTCCATGTTGAGCCTCCATGTCGCCCTTCAATGTCACTCCTCAATATCACTCCTATATGTTGAGCCTCCGTGTTGTTTCTCCATGTCACTCCTCCATGACGATCCTTAAATTCACTCCTCCATGTCCGTCTTCCATGTTGATACTCCTTGTCACTCCTCCATGTCACTCCTCCATGTCACTCCTCCATGTCGATCCTCTATGTCACTCCTACAAGTCACTCCTCCATTCACTCCTCCATGAAGCTCCTCCATGTCACTCCTCCATGTCACTCTTCCTTGCTCCTCAATGTCACTCCTCCATGTCACTACTCCATGTGACTCCTCCTTCTCACTACTCCATATCACTACTCCATGTCACTCCTCCATGTCACTCCTCCTTCTCACTCCTCCATATCACTACTCCATGTAACTCCTCCATGTCACTCTTCCATGTCTCTCATCCATGTCACTCCTCCATGTCACTCCTCCATGTCACTCCTTCTTGCTGCTCCACGTCGCTCCTCCATGTGACTCCTTGCTGCTCCACTTAGCTCTTCCATGTAACTCCTCTATATCACTCCTCTATTTCGATCCTCCAACTCACTCCTCTATGTCACTCCTCCATTTCACTCCTCCATATCACGTCACTCCTCTATGTCACTCCTCCATTTCGATTTTCCATTTCACTCCACCATGTCACTCCCCCATGTCGATCATCCATGTTGCTCCTCCATGTCACTCCTCCTTGTCACTATTTCTTGCCCCTCCATTTTACTCCTCTATGTCATCCCTTCATGTCACTCCTCAATAATACTCCAAAATGTTCAGCCTCCATGTCGCTCCTAGATGTCACTCCTCCATGTCACTCCTCCATGTCACTCCTCCATGTCGCTCCTCCACATCATTCCTCTATGTCACTCCTCCATGTCGATCCTCCATGTAACTCCTCCATGTCACTCCTACATATACTCCAACATGTCACTCCTCCATGTCACTCCTCCATGTCACTCTTCCTTGCTCCTCAATGTCACTCCTCCATGTCACTCCTCTATGTAACTCCTCCATGTCGCTCCTCCTCGTCACTCCTCTATGTCAATCCTCCATGTCACTCTTCCATTTCTCTCATCCATGTCACTCCTCCATGTAACTCCTTCTTGCTGCTCCACCTCGCTCCTCCATGTGACTCCTTCTTGATGCTCCACTTATCTCTTCCATGTAACTCCTCTATATCACTCCTCTATTTCGCTCCTCCAACTCACTCCTCTATTTCACTCCTCCATTTCACTCCTCCATATCATGTCACTCCTCTATGTCACTCCTAAATTTCGATTTTCAATTTCACTCCACCATGTCACTCCCCCATGTCGATCATTCATGTTGCTCCTCCATGTCACTCCTCCTTGTAACTATTTCTTGCCACTCCATTTCACTTTTCTATGTCATCCCTTCATGTCACTCCTCAATATCACTCCTATATGTTGAGCTGCCATGTCGCTCCTCAATTTCACTCCTCCATGTCGCTCCTCCACATAACTCCTCCATGTCACTCCTCTATGTCACTCCTCCTTGTCGCTCCTCCATGTCACTCCTCCATGTCACTCCTCCTTCATGTCACTCCTCCATGTCACTCCTCCATTTCGCTCCTCCATATCGCTCCTCCATGTCGCTCCTCCATGTCACTCCTCCATGTCAATCCTCCATGTAACTCCTCCATGAAGCTCCTCCATGTCACTCCTCCATGTCACTCTTCCTTGCTCCTCAATATCACTCCTCCATGTCACTCCTCCTTCTCACTCCTCCATATCACTACTCCATGTCACTCCTCCATGTCACTCCTCCATGTCACTCCTCCTTCTCACACCTCCATATCACTACTCCATGTCACTCCTCCATGTCACTCTTCCATGTCTCTCATCCATGTCACTCCTCAATGAAACTCATTCATGTCACTCCTCCATGTCACTCCTCCATGTCACTACTCCATGTCGATCCTCTATGTCACTCCTACAAGTCACTCATCCATGAAGCTCCTCCATGAAGCTCCTCCATGTCACTCCTCCATGTCACTCTTCCTTGCTCCTCAATGTCACTCCTCCATGTCACTCCTCCTTCTCACTCCTCCATATCACTACTCCATGTCACTCCTCAATGAAACTCATTCATGTCACTACTCCATGTCACTCCTCCTCGTCACTCCTCTATGTCACTCCTCCATGTCACTCTTCCATGTCGCTCATCCATGTCACTCCTCCATGTCACTCCTCCATGTCACTCCTTCTTGCTGCTCCACGTCGCTCCTCCATGTGACTCCTTGCTGCTCCACTTAGTTCTTCCATGTAACTCCTGTATATCACTCCTCTATTTCGCTCCTCCATATCACGTCACTCCTCTGTCACTCCTCCATTTCGATTTTCCATTTCACTCCACCATGTCACTCCCCCATGTCGATCATCCATGTTGCTCCTCCATGTCACTCCTCCTTGTCACTATTTCTTGCCCCTCCATTTCACTCCTCTATGTCATCCCTTCATGTCACTCCTCAGTAATACTCCTACATGTTGAGCCTCCATGTCGCTCCTCAATGTCACTCCTCCATGTCACTCCTCCATGTCACTCCTCCATGTCGCTCCTCCATGTCAATCCTCCATGTCACTCCTACATATACTCCAACATGTCACTCCTCCATGTCACTCCTCCATGTCACTCCTCTATGTCACTCCTCCATGTCGCTCCTCCACATCACTCCTCTATGTCACTCCTCCATGTTGAGCCTCCATGTCGCCCTTCAATGATATTCATCCATGTCGCTCCTCCTCGTCACTCCTCTATGTCAATCCTCCATGTCACTCTTCCATGTCTCTCATCCATGTCACTCCTCCATGTAACTCCTCCATTTCACTCCTTCTTGCTGCTCCACCTCGCTCCTCCATGTGACTCCTTCTTGCTGCTCCACTTAGCTCTTCCATGTAACTCCTCTATATCACTCCTCTATTTCGCTCCTCCAACTCACTCCTCTATGTCACTCCTCCATTTCACTCCTCCATATCACGTCACTCCTCTATGTCACTCCTAAATTTTGATTTTCAATTTCACTCCACCATGTCACTCCCCCATGTCGATCATCCATGTTGCTCCTCCATGTCACTCCTCCTTGTCACTATTTCTTTCCCCTCCATTTCACTCCTCTATGTCATCCCTTCATGTCAATCCTCAAAATCACTCCTATATGTTGAGCCGCCATGTCACTCCTCAATGTCACTCCTCCATGTTGCTCATCCACATCACTCCTCTATGTCACTCCTCTATGTCACTCCTCCTTGTTGCTCCTCCATGTCACTCCTCCATGTCACTCCTCCATTTCGCTCCTCCATATCGCTCCTCCATGTCGCTCCTCCATGTCACTCCTCCATGTCAATCCTCCATGTAACTCCTCCATGAAGCTACTCCATGTCACTCCTCCATGTCACTCTTCCTTGCTCCTCAATGTCACTCCTCCATGTCACTCCTCTATGTCACTCCTCCATGTCGCTCCTCCACATCACTCCTCTATGTCACTCCTCCATGTTGAGCCTCCATGTCTCTCATCCATGTCACTCCTCCATGTTACTCCTCCATGTCACTCCTTCTTGCTGCTCCACCTCGCTACTCCATGTGACTCCTTTTTGCTGCTCCACTTAGCTCTTCCATGTAACTCCTCTATATCACTCCTCTATTTCGCTCCTCCAACTCACTCCTCTATGTCACTCCTCCAGGTCACTCCTCCATGTCACTCCTCTATGTCACTCCTCCTTGTTGCTCCTCCATGTCACTCCTTCATGTCGCTCCTCCACATCACTCCTCTATGTCACTCCTCCATGTCACTCTTCCTTGCTCCTCAATGTCACTCCTCCATGTCACTCCACCATATCACTCTTCCTTGCTCCTCAATGTCACTCCTCCATGTCTTCCCTCCATGTCGATCCTCCATGTCACTCCTCCATGTCCCTCCTCCATGTCACTCCAGAATTTCACTCCTCCATGTCCCTCCTCTATGTCACTCCTCCATGTCAATCCTCTATTTCGCTCCTCCATGTTGGTCCACCATGTCACTCCTCCATGTCTTCCATGTCACTCCCCCATGTACCTACTCCATGTAGCTCCTCTATGTCAATCCTCCATATGTCCCATCAATGTCACTCCAGAATGTGACTCCAGAATGTCGCTCCTCCATGTCACTCCAGAATGTCCCTCCAGAATGTCACTCCTCCATGTAACTCCTCCATTTCAGCCCTCCATGTTGATCCACCATGTTTATCCTATATGTCACTCCTCCATGTCGCTCCTCCATGTCAATCCTCCATGTCTATGCTCCATTCCGCTCCTCCGTGTCACTCCTCCATGTCACTCCTTCATATCACTGCTCCATGTTGATCCTCCATGTCACTTCTCCATGTAAGTCCTCAATGTCACTCCTCCATGTCATTCCTCCATGTTGATCGTCCTTGTCGCTCATCCTTACTCCTCCATGTTACTTTTCCATATCGCTCCTCCATGTCACACCACGATGTCACACCAGAATGTCACTCCTCCATGTCGCTTCTCCATGTCGCTCCTCCATGTCAGTACTCCATGTCGATCCTCCATGTCACTCCTCCATTTCAGTCCTCCATGTTGCTCTTCCATGTAGAACCTACATGTCTTTCCTCCATGTTGATCCTCCATGTTGCTCATCCTTGCTCCTACATGTCACTCCTCGATGTCGCTACTACATGTCAATCCAGAATGTCACTCCTCCATGTTGATTCTCCATGTCGATCCTCTATGTCGCTTCTTCATGTAGCTTTTCCATTTCACTCCTCCATGTCACTCCTCCATGTTGCTCCTCATGTAGATCCTAGATGTCACTCCTCCAAGTTGCTACTCCATGGCGATCCACAATGTCGCTCATCCTTGCTCATCCTTGCTCCTCCATGTCACTTCTCCATGTCACTCCAGAATGTCATTCCAGAATGTCAACCCAGAATGTCGCTCCTCCATGTCCCTTCTTCCTGTGACTCCTCATTGTAACTCCTCCATGTCTTCCATGACAATCCTCCATGTCACCCATCCATGTCACTCCTGCATGTCGATCCCACATGTCAATCCTCCATGTCGCTCATCCATTTCAATCCTCCATGTCTATCCTCCATGTCGTTCCTCTGTGTTACTCCTCCTTGTTTCTCCTTCATATCACTGCTCTATTTCGATCCTCCATGTCACTCCTTCATGACAGTCCTCAATGTCGATCTTCCATGTCGCTCCGCTTTGCTCCTCCAAGGCACTCCTACATGTTGCTTCTCAATGTCAGTCCAGAGTGATGCTCCTCCATGTCATTCCAGAATGTCACTCAGGAATGTCACTCCTCCCTCTAACTCCGCCATGTCGCTCCTCCATGTCACTCCTCCATGTCACTCCTTCATGTCGCTCCTCCTTGTCACTCCAAAATGTCCCTCCTCCATGTCCCTCCTCCATGCCACTCCTTCATATCACTGCTCCATGTCGCTCCTCCATGTCAGTCCTCCATGTCGATCCTCCATGTCACTACTCCATGTCGATCCTGCATGTCACTCCTCAATGTCACTCATCCATGTAGATGATTAATGTCACTCCTCCATGTTGCTCCTCCATGTAGATCCTAGATGTCGCTCCTCCATGTCGCTTCTCCATGTCGATCCTCCATGTCACTCCTCCAAGTTGCTCCTCCTTGTCACTCCTCCATGTCACTCCAGAATGTCACTCCAACATGTCACTCCAGAATGTCACTCCAGAATGTCAACCCAGCATGTAGCTCCTCCATGTCCATCCTTCATGTCACTCCTCCAAGTTGCTACTCCATGTCTCTCCTCCATGTCGATCCACTATGTCGCTCATCCTTGATCATCCTTGGTCCTCCATGTCACTCCTCCATGTCAACCCAGAATGTCAACCCAGAATGTCGCTCCTCCATGTCCCATCTTCCTGTGACTCCTCCAATTAATTCCTCCATGTTGATCCTCCATGCTCCTCCATGGCACTCCTCCATGTTGCTCCTCCATGTCACTCCAGAATGTCACTCCTCCATGTCATTCCAGAATGTCACTCAAGAATGTCACTCCAGTATGTCACTCCTCCTTGTCCCTCCATGTCACTCCTCCATCTCGATCCTCCATGTTGATCCTTCATGTCACTCCTCCATGTCGATCCTCCATGTCAATCCTATATGTCGATCATACATGTCGCTCCTCTATGTCACTCATCCATGTCTTCCTTGTCACTCCTCCATGTCAATCTTCCATGTCACTCCTCCATGTCACTCCGACATGTAACTGCTCAATGTCACTACTCCATGTCGCTACTCCATGTCTTCCATGAAACTCCTCAATGTCACTCCTCGATGTCGCTACTCCATGTTAATCCAGAATGTCCCTTCTCCATGTCCCTCCTCCATGTCACTTCTCCATATCTCTCCTTAATGTCACTCCTCAATGTCACTCCTCCATGTCGATTCTCCATGTCGCTCCTCTATGTCGCTTCTCCATGTAGCTTTTCAATTTCAGTCCTCCATATCGATCAGCAATGTCACTCCTCCTTGTCGCTCCTCCATGTCACTCCTCCATTTCTCTCCTCAATGTCGCTCCTCCATGTTGATCCTCCATGTCACTCCTCCATTTCGCTCCTCCATGTCGCTCCTCCATGTTGATCCTCCATGTCACTCCATGTCGATAATCCATGTCACTCTTCCTTGACGCTCCTCCATGTCGCTCCTCCATGTTGATCCTCCATGTCACTCCTCCATGTTGCTCATCCTTGCTCCTCCATGTCACTCCTCGATGCCGCTACTCCATGTCAATCCAGAATCTCCTACCTCCATGTCGATCCTGCATGTCGCTCCTCTGTGTCACTCCTCCATATCACTGCTTTATGCCGCTCCTCCATGTCTCTACTCCATGTCGCTCCTCCATGTTGCTCCTCCATGTCACTCCTCCATGTCGATCCTCCATGTCGATCCACCATGTCACTACCCCATATCGGTCATCCATTTTCTTCCTCCATGTTGCTCCTCCATATCCCTACTGCATTTAGATCCTTCATGTCGCTCCTCCATGTTGCTCCTTCATTTCGCTCCTCCATTTCACTACTCCATCTCGATCCTCCATGTCGCTCCTCCATGTCGCTCCTCCATGTTGCTCCTCCGTTTACATACTACATTTCACTCCTCCATAACGCTCCTCCATGTCACTTCTTCTTGTCATTCCTAAATATCACTCCTCCATGTAACTCCTCCATGTCGCTCCTCCATTGCGCTCTTCCATTTCACTACTTAATCTCGCTCCTCCTTGTTGCTCGTCCATGTCACTCCTCCATGTCGATCCTCCATGTTGTTCATCCTTGCTCCTCCTTGTAAATCCTCCAAGTTGATCCTCAATGTCACTCCTACATGTCGCTCCTTGATTTCACTGCTCCATGGAGATCCTCCATGTCACTCCTCCATGTCACTCCTCCATGTTGATCCTCCATGTCGCTCCTCCTTGCTCCTCCATGTAACATCTCCATGTCGCTCCTCTATGTCAATCCTCCATCTCGCTATACCATATCACTCCTCTATGTCGATCCTCAATGTTGCTCATCCATGCTCCTTCATATCATTCCTCCATGTCGATCCTCTATGTCGCTCCTCCATGTCACTCCTCCATGTAAATCCTCATGGTCGCTCATCCTCGCTCCTCCATGTCATTCCTCTATGTCAATCCTCCATCTCGCTAAACCATGTCACTCCTCTATGTCGATCCACCATGTTGCTCCTCCATGTCGATCCTCTATGTAGCTCCTCCATGTCGATCCTCCATGTCACTCCTACATGTAGATCCTACACGTCACTACTCCATATCGATCCACCTTGTTGCTCCTCCATGTCGATCCTCTATGTAGCTCCTCCATGTCGATCCTCCATGTCACTCCGATATGTAGATCCTACATGTCACTCCCGAATTTTACTCCAGAATTTAACTGTAGAATGTGACACCTCCATGTCAGTCCTCCTTGTCAATACTCCATGTCGACTCCTCCATGTCGTACTCCATGTCGCTCCTCCATGTCACTCCTCCATGTCGATCTTCTATGTCGCTCCTCCATGTCGATCCTCAATGTCACTCCTCCATGTAGATCCTACATTTCACTTCAGAATTTCACTCCAGAATTTAACTTTAGAATGTAACTACTCCATGTCAGTTTTCCTTGTCAATACTCCATGTCGACTCCTCCTTGTTGATCCTCCATATCGCTCCTCCAAGTCGATCCTTCATATCACTCCTCCATTTAGATCCTACATGTTACTCCCCCATATCGATCTTCCATGTTACTCCTCCATGTCACTCCTCTTTGTCACTTCTCCATGTCACTGCTCAATATCGATCCTCCATGTCACTCCTCCTTGTCTTCCATGTCGACACATGTCGATCCACCATGTCGCTCCTCCTTGCTCATCCATATCACTCCACCATGTCACTCCAGAATGTCACTACTCCATGTCACTCCAGAATGTCAATCCAGATTTAACTCCAGAATGTTACTCCTCCATGTCGATTCTCCATGTCGATCTTCTATTCTCTCCTCCATGTCACTCCTCCATCTCTACCATGTCACTCCTCCATGTCACTCCTCCTTGTCGATTCACCATGTTGCTCCTCCATGTCGATCCTCTATGTAGCTCCTCCATGTCGATCCTCCATGTCACTCCTACATGTAGATCCTACACGTCACTCCTCCATATCGATCCACCTTGTTGCTCCTCCATGTCGAACCTCCATGTCAGTCCTATATGTAGATCCTACATGTCACTCCAGAATTTTACTCCAGAATTTAACTGTAGAATGTCACTCCTCCATGTCAGTCCTCCTTGTCAATACTCCATGTCGACTCCTCCATGTCGAAACTCAATATCGCTCCTCCATGTCAATCCTCCATGTCACTCCTCCATTTAGATCCTACATATTACTCCTCCATGTCGATCTTCCATGTCAATCCAGAATGTCGCTCCACTCTGTCCCTCCAGAATGTACCCATTCGTTGTCAGACCTCCAAGTCGCTCCGTGATGTCGCTCCTTCATGTAGCTCATCAATGTCGCTCCTCATTGTCGTTCCTCCATGTCGCTCCTCCATGTCGATACTCCATGTCATTCCTCCATGTGGATCCAACATGTTACTCCTCCATGTCGATCTTCAAGGTCGCTCCTCCATGTACTTCCAGAATGTTGCTCCTCCATGTCGCTCCTCCATGTCACTCCAGAATGTCCCTCAAGAATGTCACTCCAGAATGTCACTCCTCCATGTTGATCCTCTATTTCCCTCCTCCATGTCACTCCTGTCTTCCACGTCAATCCTCCATGTTACTCCTCCATGTCACTCCGCCATGTCGCTCCTCCATGTCACTCTGCCATGGCGCTCCTCCATGTCACTCCTCTATGTCGATCCTCCATGTCACTCCTCCATGTCACACTTCCATTTCACTCCTCCATGTCACTGTTTCATGTAGATCCTCCATTTCGATCCTCAATGTCGATCCTCAATGTCACTCCACCATGTGTTCCATGTCACTCCTCCGTTTTGCTCCTCCATGTGACTATTCCATGTCGATCCTCTAGGTCTCTCATCCGTGCTCCTCCATATCACTCCTCCATGTATCTCGTCCATGTCACCCTAGAATGCTGCACCTCCATGTCACTACAGAATGTCCCTCCAGAAAGTCATTCCATAATTTTACTCCTCCATATACCTCCTCCATGTCGATCCGCTATTTCAGACCTCCATGTCGCCCCTCGGTCACTCCTCCCTGTCTTCCATGTCAGTCCTCTATGTCGATCCTCCATGTCGATCCTCCATGTCAATCCTCCATGTCACTCCTCCATATCTTCCATGTCGACACATGTCGATCCTCCCTGTGGCTCCTCCTTGCTCCTCCATATCACTCCACCATGTCGCTCCTCCATGTCACTCCAGAATGTCGCTCCTCGATGTCACTCCAGAATATCACTACAGATTTAACTCCAGAATGTCACTCCTCCCTGTCACTCCTCCATGTCGATCCTCCATGTTGCTACACCATGTCACTCTTCCATGTCTTCCATGTCACTCCCCCATGTACCTCCTATATGTAGCTCCTCCATTTAGATCATTCATGTTACTCTTCTATATCAAACCTCCATATCTCTCCTCCATGTCACTCCAGAATCTCCCTCCAGAATGTCCCTCCAAAATGTCACTCCTCCATGTAACTCCTCCATGTCGCTCCTCCTTGTCACTCCTCCAAGTCACTACACAATTTCGGTCTTCCATGTCGACACATTTCAATCCTCCATGTCACTCCTCCTTGATCCTCCATGTCACTCCAAAAAGTCCCTCCAAAATGTCACTCCGGAATGTCACTCCTCCATGTCTCTCCTCCATGTCACTCCTCCATATCGATCCTCTATTTCGCTCCTCCATGTCACTCCTCCCTGTCTTCCACGTCACTTCGCCATGTCACTCCTCCATGTCACTCCTACATGTCGATCCTCCATGTTGATCCTCCATGTCACACTTCCATGTCACTGCTCGATGTCGCTCCTCCATATATTTCCTCCATGTCGCTCCTCCTTGTGACTCCTCCATGTCATTCAACCTTGTCACTCCTCCATGTAAATTCTCCATGTCGATCCTCCATTTTGATCCTACATGTTGCTCCACCATGTCACTCCTCCATGTCTTCCATATCACTCCCCCATGTACCTCATCCGTGTCGGTCCTCCATGTGACTATTCCATGTCGATCCTCCATGTTGCTCGTCCCTGCTCGTCCAAATCACTCCTCCATGTTACTCCTCCATGTCACCCCAGAATGTTGCTCCTCATGTCACTCCAGAATGTCACTCCAGAATTTAACTCCAGAATGTCACTCCTCCATGTCCCTCCTCCATGTCAATCCTCTATGTAGATCCTCCATATAAGTCCTCCTTGTCACTCCTCAATGTCGATACCTCCATGTCACTCCAGAATGTCCCTCCAGAAATTCACTCCATCATGTCACTCCTCCATGAACCTCCTCCATGTCACTCCTCCATGTCAATCCTCTATTTCACACCTCCATGTCGCCATTCCATGTCACTCCTCCCTGTCTTCAATGTCCCTCCTCCATGTCGATCCTCCATGTCGATCATCCATGTCACTCCTCCACGTAACTGCTCCATGTCGATCTTCCATGTTGCACCTCCATTTCACTCCTCCATGTCTTCCATGTCACTCCCCTATGTACCTCCTCCATGTAGCTCCTCCGTGTAGATCCTTCATGTTACTCCTCTATGTCAATCCTCCATATGTCTCATCAATGTCACTCCAGAATATCAGTCCAGAATGTCGCTCCTCCATGTCACTCCTACCTGTCTTCCATGTCATTCCTCCATGTCGTTCCTCCATGTCGATCCTCCATGTCGATCCTCCATGTCGCTCCTACTTGTTACTCCTTCATGTTGCTCCTCCTTGTCACTCCTCCATGTTTATCCTCCATGTTATTCCTCCATTTCACTCCTCCATGTCGCTCCTCCATGTCACTCCTCCATGTCACTCCTTCATATCGCTGCTCCATATCGATCCTCCTTGCTCCTCCATGTCACTCCTCCATCTCGATCCTGATGTTGATCTTTCATTTCACTCCTCCATGTCGATCCTACATGTCGATCCTCTATGTTGATCCTACATGTCCCTCCTCTTTGTCACTCATCCATGTCTTCCTTGTCACTCCTCCATGTCGATCTTCCATGTCACTTCTCCCTGTCACGCCAACATGTCACTGCTCAATGTCACTCCTCCATGTCACTACTCCTTGTCTTCTATGACACTCCTCCATGTCACTCCTCCATGTTGATCCTACATGACACTCCACCATGTTGCTCCTACTTGTTACTCCTTCATGTCGCTCCTCCTTGTCACTCCTCCATGTCACTCTTCCATGTTGCTACTCCATGTCACTCCTCCATGTCTTCCAAGTCACTCCCTCATGTACCTCCTCCTTGTCGCTCCTCCATGTAGATCCTTCATGTTAATCCTCCATGTCGATCTTCCATGTCGCTCCAGAATGTACCTCCAGAATGTCACTCCAGAATGTCACTCCTCCCGGTCACTTCTCCATGTCGCTCCTCAATGTCACTCCTCCATGTCCCTCCTACATATCAATCCTCTATTTCGATCCTCCATGTCACTACTCCATGTCTTCCATGTTATTCCTCCATGTTGCTCCTCCATGTCACTCCATAATGTCGCTCCTCAATGTCACTCCAGTATGTCACGCCGGAATTTAACTCCAGAAAGTCACTCCTCCATGTCCATCCTCCTTGTCGATTCTCCATGTTGTTCCTCCATGTCACTTCTCCATGTCTTCAATGTCACTCCTCATTGTCGCTCCTCCATGTCACTACTCCATGTTGAGCCTCCATGTCGCTCCTCCTTGCTCCTCCATATATCTCCTCCATGTCACTCCAGAATGTCGCTCCTTCATGTCAGTCCGGAATGTCACTCCAAAATTTAACTCCAGAATGTCACTCCTCCTTGTCCCTCCTCCATGTCATTCAATAATGTCACTCCTCCATGTCCTTTCTCCATGTTAATACTCAATGTCAGCCATCCATGTCGATCCTCCATGTCAGTCCTCTATGTCGCTCCTCAATGTTGCTCCTCCACGTTGCTCCTCCATGTCGATGCTCCATGTTGCTCCTCCATGATGCTCCTCTTGTCACTCATCCATGTTACTTTTCCATGATGATCCTCCATGTCGATCTTCCATGTCTCTCCTCCATGTCACTCCTCCATCTCTACCCTGTCACTCCTCCATGTCACTCCTCCATGTCGATCCACCTTGTTGCTCCTCCATGTCGATCCTCTATGTAGCTACTAATGTCAATCCTCCATGTCTCTCCTACGTGTCACTCCTCCATTTCACTCCTCCAAGTCACTCCTACATGTCGAACTTCCATGTCGCTCCTCCATGTCACTCCAGAATGTCGCTCCTCCATGTTCCTCCAGAATGTCATTCCTCCATGTCAGTCCTCCCAGTCGCTCCGTGATGTTGCTCCTCATGTAGCTCTTCCATGTAACTCTTCTATGATTCTACTCCAAGTCACTCCTCCATGTTTATCCTCTATGTCGCTCCTCCTTGCTCCTCTATATCACTCCTCCATGTTGTTCTTCCATGTCACTCCAGAATTTTGCTCCTCCATGACACTCCGGAATGTCGCTCCAGAATTTAACTCCAGAATGTTACTCCTCCATGTCCCTACTCCATGTCACTCATCCATGTCGATCCTCCATGTCGATCCTCTATTTCGTTCCTCCGTGTCGCTCCTCCATGTCACTACTCCCTTTCTTCCACGTCACTACTCTATGTAACTCCTCCATGTCAATACTACATGTCACTCCTCCATGTCGATAATCCATGTCAATCTTCCTTGACGCTCCTCCATGTCGCTCCTCCATGTTGATCCTCCATATCACTCCTCCATGTTGCAAATCCTTTCTCCTCCATGTCACTCCTCGATGCCGCTACTCCATGTCAATCCAGAATCTCCCTCCTCCATGTCGATCCTGCATGTCGCTCCTCCATGTCTCTACTCCATGTCGATCCTCCATGTCGCTACTCTTTGTCACTCCAAAATGTCCCTCCTCCTTTGACCTCCTCCAAGTCACTCCTCCATGTCACTCCTTAATGTCACTCCTCAATGTTACTCCTCCATGTCGATGTTCCATGTCACTCCTCCATGTCGATCATCCATGTCACTCCTCCTTGTCGCTCCTCCATGTCACTCCTCCATGTCGCTCCTCCATGTCACTCCTCCATATCAATCCTCCATGTCACTCCTCAATATTACTCCTCCATGTCGATGTTCCATGTCACTCCTCCATGTCTATCATTCATTTCACTCCTCCTTGGCACTCCTCCATGTCACTCCTCCATTTTGCTCCTCTATGTCGCTCTTCCATGTTGATCCTCCATGTCACTCCTCCATGTCGCTCCTCCTTCCTCCTCCATGTGACTCCTCCATGTCGATCTTGCTTGTCACTCCTCCATGTCACTCCTCCATGTCACTCCAGAATGTCAAACCAGAATGTCGCTCCTCATTGTCCCTCCTTCTTGTGACTCCTCCATATAACTACTCCATGTAACTCCTCCATGTCACTCCTCCATGTCTTCCATGACAATCCTCCATGTCACTCCTCCATGTAACTCCTGCGTGTCAATCCTACATGTCACTCCTCCATGTCGCTCCTCCATGTCAATCCTCCATGTCACTCCTCCATGTTGCTCATCCATGTAGATCCTAGATGTCTCTCCTCCATGTCTATCCTCCATGTCGTTCCTCCATTTCACTCCTCCATGTCATTCCTTCATATCACTGCTCCATGTCGATCCTCCATGTCACTTATCCATGTCTTTCCTCAATGTCACTCCTCCATGTCACTCCTTCCTGTGACTCCTGAATGTAACTCCTCCATGTCACTACTCCATGTCTTCCATGACACTCCTCAATGTCCCTCCTTAATGTCACTCCTCAATGTCACTCCTCTATGTCGATTCTCCATGTCGCTCCTCTATGTCGATCCTCCGTGTTGCTCATCCTTGCTCCTCCATGTCACTCCTCAATGTCGCTACTCCATGTTAATCTAGAATGTCCCTCCTCCATGTCCCTCCTCAATGTCACTTCTCCATGTCACTCCTGAATGTCACTCCTCAATGTCACTCCTCCATGTCGATTCTCCATGTCGCTCCTCTATGTCGCTTCTCCATGTAGATTTTCCATTTCAGTCATCCATATCGATCAACAACGTCACTCCTCCATGTCACTCCCCCATGTTGCTCCTCCATGTAGATCCTAGATGTCGCTCCTCCATGTTGCTCCTCCATGTCACTCCTCCTTGTCACTATTTCTTGCCTCTCCATTTCACTCCTCTATGTCATCCCTTCATGTCACTCCTCAATATCACTCATATATGTTGAGCCGCCATGTCGCTCCTCAATGTCACTCCTCCATGTCGCTCCTCCACATCACTCCTCCATGTCACTCCTCTATGTCACTCCTCCTTGTTGCTCCTCCATGTCACTCCTCCATGTCGCTCCTCCACATCACTCCTCCTATGTCACTCCTTCATGTCGCTCCTCCACATCACTCCTCCATGTCACTCCTCCATTTCGCTCCTCCATATCGCTCCTCCATGTCGCTCCTCCATGTCACTCCTCCATGTCAATCCTCCATGTAACTCCTCCATGAAGCTCCTCCATGTCAGTCCTCCATGTCACTCTTCCTTGCTCCTCAATGTCACTCCTCCATGTCACTCCTCTATGTCACTCCTCCATGTCGCTCTTCCATATCACTCCTCTATGTCACTCCTCCATGATGAGCCTCCATGTCTCTCATCCATGTCACTCCTCCATGTAACTCCTCCATGTCACTCCTTCTTTCTGCTCCACCTCGCTACTCCATGTGACTCCTTTTTGCTGCTCCACTTAGCTCTTCCATGTAACTCTGCTATATCACTCCTCTATTTTGTTCCTCCAACTCACTCCTCTATGTCACTCCTCCATGTCACTCCTCCATGTCACTCCTCTATGTCACTCCTCCTTGTTTCTCCTCCATGTCGCTCCTCCATGTCACTCCTCCATGTCAATCCTCCATGTCGCTCCTCCATGAAACTCCTCCATGTCACTCCTCTATGTCACTCTTCCTTGCTCCTCAATGTAACTCCTCCATGTCACTTCTCTATGTCAATCCTCCATGTCGCTCCTCCATGTCACTCCTCCATGTCGCCCCTCCACATCACTCCTCTATGTCACTCCTTCATGTTGAGCCTACATGTTGCCCTTCAATGATACTCCTCCATGTCACTCCTCCATGTCACTCCTCTATGTCACTCCTCCATGTTGAGCCTCCATGTCGCCCTTCAATGTCACTCCTCAATATCACTCCTATATGTTGAGCCTCCGTGTTGTTTCTCCATGTCACTCCTCCATGACGATCCTTAAATTCACTCCTCCATGTCCTTGTCCATGACACTCCTCCATGTCGATCCTCTATGTCACTCCTCCATGTCACTCCTCCATGTCAATCCTCCATGTCACTACTCCATGTCACTCCTCTATGTCGCTCCTCCATGTCACTCCTCCATGTCGCTCCTCCACATCACTCCTCTATGTCACTCCTCCATGTCACTCCTCCTTCATGTCACTCCTCCATGTCACTCCTTCATTTTGCTCCTCCATATCGCACCTCCATGTCGATCCTCCATGTCACTCCTCTATGTCACTCCTCCTTGTCGCTCCTCCATGTCACTCCTCAATGTTGCTCCTCCACATCACTCCTCTATGTCACTCCTCCATGTCACTCCTCCTTCATGTCACTCCTCCATGTCACTCCTCCATGTCCGTCTACCATGTCGTTACTCCTTGTCACTCCTCCATATCACTCCTCCATGTCTATCCTCCATGTCACTCCTACATGTCAGTCCTCCATAAAGCTCCTACATGTCACTCCTACATATCACTCTTCCTTGCTGCTCAATATCACTCCTCCATGACAATCCTTAAATTCACTCCTCCATGTCCGTCTTCCATGTCGTTACTCCTTGTCACTCCTCCATGTCACTCCTCCATGTCACTCCTCCATGTCACTCTTCCTTGCACCTCAATGTCACTCCTCCATGTCACTCCTCCATGTCGATCCTCCATGTCATTCCTAAATGTCACTCCTCCATGTCACTCCTCCATGAAGCTCCTCCATGTCACTCCTCTATGTCACTCTTCCTTGCTCCTCTATGTCAATCCTCCATGTCGCTCCTCCATGTCACTCCTCCATGTCGCCCCTCCACATCACTCCTCTATGTCACTCCTCCATGTTGAGCCTCTATGTCGCCCTTCAATGATACTCCTCCATGTCACTCCTCCATGTCACTCCTCTACGTTTACTCCTCCATGTCACTCCTCCATGTAACTCCTTCTTGCTGCTCCACGTCGCTCCTCCATGTGACTCCTTGCTGCTCCACTTAGCTCTTCCATGTAACTCCTCTATATCACTCCTCTATTTTGCTCCTCCAACTCACTCCTCTATGTCACTCCTCCATTTCACTCCTCCATATCACGTCACTCCTCTATGTCACTCCTCCATTTCGATTTTCCATTTCACTCCACCATGTCACTCCCCCATGTCGATCATCCATGTTGCTCCTCCATGTCACTCCTCCTTGTCACTATTTCTTGCCCCTCCATTTCACTCCTCTATGTCATCCCTTCATGTCACTACTCAAAAATACACCTACATGTTGAGCCTCCATGTCGCTCCTCAATGTCACTCCTCCATGTCACTCCTCCATGTCACTCCTCCATGTCGCTCCTCCACATCACTCCTCTATGTCACTCCTCCATGTCAATCCTCCATGTAACTCCTCCATGTCACTCCTACATATACTCCAACATGTCACTCCTCCATGTCACTCTTCCATGCTCCTCAATGTCACTCCTCCATGTCACTCCTCTATGTCACTCCTCCATGTCGCTCCTGCACATCACTCCTCTATGTCACTCCTCCATGTTGAGCCTCCATGTCGCCCTTCAATGATGCTCATCCATGTCGCTCCTCCTCGTCAATCCTCTATGTCAATCCTGCATGTCACTCTTCCATGTCTCTCATCCATATCACTCCTCCATGTAACTCCTCCATGTCACTCCTTCTTGCTGCTCCACCTCGCTCCTCCATGTGACTCCTTCTTGCTGCTCCACTTAGCTCTTCCATGTCACTCCTCCATTTCACTCCTCCATGTTGAGCCTCCATGTCGCCCTTCAATGTCACTCCTCAATATCACTACTATATGTTAAGCCTCCGTGTTGCTTCTCCATGTCACTCCTCCATGATGATCCTTAAATTCACTCCTCCATGTACGTCTTCCATGTCGCTACTCCTTGTCACTCCTCCATGTCACTCCTACATGTCGATCCTCTGTCACTCCTACAAGTCACTCCTCCATGTCACTCCTCCATGAAGCTCCTCCATGTCACTCCTCCATGTCACTCTTCCTTGCTCCTCAATGTCACTCCTCCATGTGACTCCTCCATATCACTCTTCCTTGCTCCTCAATGTCACTCCTCCATGTCTATCCTCCATGTCGATCCTCCATGTCACTCCTACATGTCACTCCTCCATGTCACTCCTCCATGAAGCTCCTACATGTCACTCCTCCATGTCACTCTTCCTTGCTCCTCAATGTCACTCCTCCATGTCACTCCTCTATGTCACTCCTCCATGTCACTCCTCCATGTCACTCCTCAATGAAGCTCCTCCATGTCACTCCTCTATGTCACTCTTCTTTGCTCCTCAATGTCACTCCTCTATGTCAATCCTCCATGTCGCTCCTCCACATCACTCCTCTATGTCACTCCTCCATATCACTCCTCCTTCATGTCACTCCTCCATGTCACTCCTCCATTTTGCTCCTCCATATCGTTCCTCCATGTCGCTCCTCCATTTCACTCCTCCATGTCAATCCTCCATGTCACTCCTACATATCACTCCAACATGTCACTCCTCCATGTCACTCTTCCTTGCTTCTCAATGTCACTCCTCCATGTCACTCCTCTATGACGATCCTTAAATAAACTCCTCCATGTCCGTCTTCCATGTTGCTCCTCCATGTCACTCTGTGTCACTCCTCTATGTCACTCCTCCATGTTGAGCCTCCATGTCGCCCTTCAATGTCACTCCTCAATATTACTCCTATATGTCGATCCTCCATGTAACTCCTCCATGTCAATCCTCCATGTCACTCCTACATATCACTCCAACATGTCACTTCTCCATGTCACTCTTCCATGTAACTCTTCCTTGCTCCTCAATGTCACTCCTCCATGTCACTCCTCTATGTCACTCCTCCATATCACTACTCCAAGTCTATCCTTCATGTCGATCCTCCTTGTCACTCCTACATGTCACTCCTCCATAAAGCTCCTACATGTCACTCCTCCATATCACTCTTCCTTGCACCTCAATATCACTCCTCAATGTCACTCCTCTATGTCACTCATCCATGTCACTCCTCCATGTCACTCCTCCTTCTCACTCCTCCATATCACTACTCCATATCTATACTGCATGTTGATCCTCCATGTCACTCCTACATGTCACTCCTCCATGTCACTCCTCCATGAAGCTCCTACATGTCACTCCTCCATGTCACTCTTCCTTGATCCTCAATGTCACTCCTCCATGTCTTCCAATATCACTCCCCCATGTACCTCATCCGTGTCGGTCCTCCATGTGACTATTCCATGTCGATCCTCCATGTTGCTCGTCCCTGCTCATCCACATCACTCCTCCCTGTCACTCCTCCATGTCACTCCTCCATGTCACCCCAGAATGTTGCTTCTCCATGTCACTCCAGAATGTCACTCCAGAATTTGACTCCAGAATGTCACTCTTCCATATCCCTCCTCCATGTCAATCCACTATGTAGATCCTCAATATCACTCCTCCTTGTCACTCCTCCATGTCGATACATCCATGTCACTCCAGAATGTCCCTCCAGAAAGTCACTCCAGAATGTCACTCCTACATAAACCTCCTCCATGTCACTCCTCCATGTCAATCCTCTATTTCACACCTCCATATCTCCCCTCCATGTCACTCCTTCCTGTCTTCCATGTCACTCCTCCATGTCAACCCTCCGTGTCGATCCTCCATTTCGCTCCACCATGTCAACCCTCCTTGTCACTACTCCAAGTCACTACTCAATGTCGATCCTCCATGTCACACCTCCATGTCTTCCATGTCACTCCTCTGGTTCGATCCTTCATGTCACTCCAGAATGTTACTCCTACATGTCACTCCAGAATTTCAACCCAGAATGTCGCTCCTCCATGTCCCTTCTTCCTGTCACTCCTCCATTTCGCTCCTCCATGTCAATCCTCCATGTCTATCCTCCATGTCGCTCCACCATGTCACTCCTCCATGTCACTCCTCCATGTCACTTCTTCTTGTCACTCCTCAATTTCACTCCTCCATGTCGATACTCCATGTCGGTAATCCTTGCTCCTCCATGTCAATCATCCATGTCGCTCCTCCAAGTTTCTCCTCGATGTCACTCCTCCATGTTGCTCCTCCATGTCGATCATCCATGTCACTCCTCCATGTCGCTCCTCCATGTCACTCCTTCCTGTGACTCCTCAATGTAACTCCTCCATGTCACTAATCCATGTATTCCATGACACTCCTCCATGTCACTCCTCCATGTCACTCCTGCATGTCGATCCTACATGTCACTCCTCCATGTCGCTCCTCCATGTCAATCCTCCATGTCTATCCTCCATGTCGCTCCACCATGTCACTCCTCCATGTCACTCCTCCATGAAACTTCTTCTTGTCTCTCCTCAATGTCACTCCTTCATGTCGATCCTCCATGTCTCTAAGCCTTTGCTCCTCCATGTCAATCATCCATGTCGCTCCTCCAAGTTTCTCCTTGATGTCACTCCTCCATGTCGCTCCTCCATGTCGATCATCCATGTCACTCCTCCATGTCGCTCCTCCATGTCACTCCTTCCTGTGACTCCTCAATGTAACTCCTCCATGTCACTAATCCATGTATTCCATGACACTCCTCCATGTCACTCCTCCATGTCACTCCTGCATGTCGATCCTACATGTCACTCCTCCATGTCGCTCCTCCATGTCAATCCTCCATGTCTATCCTCCATGTCGCTCCACCATGTCACTCCTCCATGTCACTCCTCCATGAAACTTCTTCTTGTCTCTCCTCAATGTCACTCCTTCATGTCGATCCTCCATGTCTCTAAGCCTTTGCTCCTCCATGTCAATCATCCATGTCGCTCCTCCAAGTTTCTCCTTGATGTCACTCCTCCATGTCGCTCCTCCATGTCGATCATCCATGTCACTCCTCCATGTCACTCCTCCATGTCGATCCTACATGTCCCTCCTAAATGTCACTCCTCCATGTAACTCCTCCATGAAGCTAATCCATGTCACTCTTCTATGTCACTCTTCCTTGCTCCTCAATGTCACTCCTCCATGTCACTCCTCTATGTCACTCCTCCTTGTCGCTCCTCCATGTCACTCCTCCATGTCGCTCTTCCACATCACTCCTCTATGTCACTCCTCCATGTCACTCCTCCATTTCACTCCTCCATATCGCTCCTCCATGTCGCTCCTCCATTTCACTCCTCCATGTCAATCCTCCATGTCACTACTCCATGTCACTCTTCCTTGCTCCTCTTTGTCACTCCTCCATGTCGCTTTTCCATATCACTCCTCCATGTCGCCCCTCCACATAACTCCTCTATGTCACTCCTCCAGGTTGAGCCTCCATGTCGCCCTCCAATGATACTCCTTCATTTCACTCCTCCATGTCACTCCTCTACGTCACTCCTCCATTTCGCTCCTCCATTTTGCTCCTCCATGTCGCTCCTCCATGTCACTCCTCCATGTCACTCTTCTTTGCTCCTCAATGTAACTCCTCCATGTCACTTCTCTATGTCAATCCTCCATGTCGCTCCTCCATGTCACTCCTCCATGTCGCCCCTCCACATCACTCCTCTATGTCACTCCTTCATGTTGAGCCTACATGTCGCCCTTCAATGATACTCCTCCATGTCACTCCTCCATGTCACTCCTCTATGTCACTCCTCCATGTCACTCTTCCATGTCTCTCATCCATGTCACTCATCCATTTCGATTTTCCATTTCACTCCACCATGTCACTCCCCCATATTGCTCCTCGATAACACTCCTCCTTGTCACTATTTCTTGCCCCTCCATTTCACTCCTCTATGTCATCCCTTCATGTCACTCCTCAATATCACTCCTACATGTTGAGCCGCCATGTCGCTCCTCAATGTCACTCCTCCATGTCGCTTCTCCACATCACTCCTCCATGTCACTCCTCTATGTCACTCCTCCTTGTCGCTCCTCCATGTCACTCCTCCATGTAGCTCCTCCACATCACTCCTCTATGTCACTCCTCCATGTCCCTCCTCCTTGTCGCTCCTCCATGGAACTCCAGAATGTCCCTCCAGAATGTCACTCAAGAATGTCACTCCTCCATGTCCCTCCTCCATGTCTCTCCTCCATGTCGATCCTCCATGTCGATCTTCTATTTCGCTCCTCCATGTCACTCCTCCATGTCACTCCTCCCTTTCTTCTACGTCACTCCTCTATGTAACTCCTCCATGTCAATACTACATGTCACTCCTTCTTGTCACTCCTCCATGTTGCTCCTCCATGTCACTCCTCCATGTTTATCCTCTATGTCAACCTTCCATATCTCTCATCAATGTCACTCCAAAATGTCACTCCAGAATGTCGCTCGTCCATGTTACTCCAAAATGTCCCTCCAAGATGGCCCTCCAAAATGTAACTCCTCCATGTCACTCCTAAATGTCTTCCATGTCGACACATCTCGATCCTCCATGTTGCTCCTCCTTGCTCATCCATATCAATCCACCATGTCACTCCTCCATGTCACTCCAAAATGTCAATCCAGATTTAACTCCAGAATGTCACTCCTCCATGTCAATCCTCAATGTCGAACTTCCATGTCTCTCCTCCATGTCACTCCTCCATCTCTACCATGTCACTCCTCCATGTCGATCCACCTTGTCAATACTCCATGTCGATCCTCCATGTCGCTCCTCCATGTCACTCCTCCATGTCACTGCTCCATGTCGATCCTCCATGTCGATCCTCAATGTTGCTCCTCCATTTCACTGCTCCATGTAATCCATGTCACTCCCTTATGTACCTCCTCCATGTCTCTCCTCTGTGTCACTCCTCCATGTCACTCCCCCTTGTTGATCCTCCATGTCAGTTCTCCATGTTGCTCCTCGATGTCGCTCCTCCTTATCGATCCTCCATATCGCTCCTCCATGTCGATCCTCTAGGTCACTCCTCCATTTAGATCCTACATGTTACTCCTCCAAGTCGATCTTTCATGTTACTCCTCCATGTCGCTCCAATTTGTCACTCCTCCATGTCACTGCTCAATGTCGATCCTCCATGAAACTCCTCCATGTCTTCCATGTTGACACATGTCGATCCTCAATGTCGCTCCTCCTTAATCATCCATATCACTCCACCATGTCACTCCTCCATGTCACTCCGGAATGTCGCTCCTCCATGTCAATCCAGATTTAACTCCATGATGTCAGTCCTCTATGTCGATCCTCCATGTCAATCTTCCATGTCGATCCTCCATGTCACTCCTCCATCTCTACCATGTCACTCCTCTGTGTCACTCCTCCATATCACTCCTCCATGTCACTCCTACATGTCGATCTTCCATGTCTCTCCTCCATGTCACTCCAGAATGTTGTTCCTCTATGTCACTCCAGAATGTCGCTCCTCCATGTCCCTCCAGAATGTCACTCCACCATGTCCCTCCAGCATGTACCTCCTTGTTGTCAGTTCTCATGTCGCTCCGCAGTGTTGCCCAACCATGTAACTCCTCCATGTCGCTCTTCCATGTTGCTTCTCCATGTCACTCCTACATGTCAATCCTCCATGTCACTCCTCCATGTCGATCCTCCATGTCGCTCCTCCATGTCGCTCCTCCATTTCACTCCTCCTTGTCACTCCAGAATGTCGCTCCTCCAAGTCACTCCTTCATGTTGATCCTCCATGTCGATACTCCATGTTGCTCCTCCATGTCACTCCTCTGTCTTCCATGTCACTCCCCCATCTCACTCCTTCATGTCGATCCTCAATGTCGATCTTCCATGTCTCTCCTCCATGTCACTACTCCATCTCTACCATGTCACTTCTCCATGACGATCCACCTTGTCAATACTCCATGTCAATCCTCCATGTCGCTCCTCCATGTCACTCCTCCATATCACTGCTCAATGTCAATCCTCCATGTCGATCATCGATGTTGCTTCTCCATTTCACTGCTCCATGTCTTCCATGTCACTCCCCTATGTACCTCCTCCATGTCTCTCCTCCATGTCACTCATCCATGTCACTCCCCCTTGTTGATCCTCCATGTCAGTCCTCCATGTTGCTCCTCGATGTCGCTCCTCCTTGTTAATACTCCATATCACTCCTCCATGTCGATCCTCCATGTCACTCCTCCATGTCGATCCTCCATGTCACTCCTCCATGTCGATCCTCCATGTCTCTCCTACATGTCTCTCCTCCATGTCACTCCTCCTTGTTGATCCTTCATGTCAGTCCTCCATGTCACTCCTCAATGTCACTCCTCCATGTCGATCCTCAATGTCGCTCCTCCATGTTGATCCTCAATGTCGCTCCTCCATGTCGATCCTCCATGTCATTCCTCCATGTAGATCCTCCATGTCACTCCTCCATGTCACTCCAGAATGTCCCTCCAGAATGTCCCTCCAAAATTTCACTCCTCCATGTAACTCCGCCATGTCGATCCTCCATGTCACTCCTCCTTGCTCCTCCATATCACTCCAACATGTCCCTCCAGAATGTCACTCCAGAATGTCACTCCTCCATGTCCCTTCTCCATGTCACTCCTCCATATCGAATCTCTATTTCGCTCCTCCATGTCACTCCTCCCTGTCTTCCACGTCAAACTTCCATGTAACTCCTCCATGTCAATCCTACATGTCACTCCTCATGTCACTTCGCCATGTAGCTCCTCCATGTCACTCCTCCATGTCGATTGTCAATGTAACTCCTCCATGTCACACTTCCATGTCACTGCTCAATGTCGATCCTCCATTTTGATCCTCCATGTTGCTCCACCATGTCACTCCTCCATGTCTTCCATGTCACTCCCCCATGTACCTCATCCATATCGATCCTCCATGTTGCTCGTCCCTGCTCGTCCATATCACTCCTCCATGTCACTCCACCATGTCACTCCTCCATGTCAACCCATAATGTTGCTCCTCCATGTCACTCCAGAATGTCACTCCAGAATTTGACTGCAGAAAGTCACTCCTCCATATCCCTCCTCCATGTCAATCCTCTATGTAGATCCTCCATATCACTCCTTCTTGTCACTCCTCCATGTCGATACCTCCATGTCACTCCAGAATGTCCCTCCAGAAAGTCACTCCAGAATGTCACTCCTCCATAAACCTCCTCCATGTCACTCCTCCATGTCAATCCTCTATTTCACAAATCCATATCTCCCCTCCATGTCACTCCTCCCTGTCTTCCATGTCACTCCTCTACGTCAACCCTCCATGTCGCTCCTCCATGTAGCTCCTCCTTGTTACTCCTTCATGTCGCTCCTCCATGTCGATCCTCCATGTCGCTCCTCCTTGTTAGTCCTCCACGTCGATCCTCCATTTCAATCCTCCATGTTGGTGCACCATGTCACTCCTCCATGTCTTCCATGTCACTCCCCCATGTACCTACTCCATGTAGCTCCTCCATGTAGATCCTTCATGTTACTCCTCTATGTCAATCCTCCATATGTCTCATCAATGTCATTCCAGAATGTCCCTCCAGAATGTCCCTCCAAAATGTCACTCCTCCATGTAACTCCTCCATTTCAGCCCTCCATGTTGATCCACCATGTTGATCCTCCATGTCACTCCTCCATGTCATGCATGACACTACTCCATATCACGCCTCCAGGTCTCTCCTCCATGTTGATCCACCATGTCACTCCTACATGTCGCTCCTCCATATCAATCCTCCATGTCTATCCTCCTTGTCGCTCCTCCGTGTCGCTCCTCCATGTCACTTTTTTAAATCACTGCTCCATGTCAATCCTCCATGTCACTTGTTAATGTCACTACTCCATGTCACTCCTCCATTTCACTCCTCCTTGTTGCTCCTCCATGTCGCTCCTCCTTTCTCCTACATTACACTCCTCCATGTAACTCCTCCATGTCCTCCATGTTGATCCACCATGTTGCTCCTCCATGTCACTTCTCCATTTCACTTCTCCCGGTGGCTCCTCTATGTAGATCCTTGATGTAGCTCCTCCATGTCACTTCTCCATGTCACTTCTCCCGGTGGCTCCTCTATGTAGATCCTTGATGTCGCTCCTCCGTGTCACCTCTGCATGTCACTCCTCCATTTCACTCCTCCTTATCGCTCCTCCATGTAGATCCTACATGTCGCTCCTCCATGTCACTCCTCCATCTCACTCCTCCATGTTGCTTCTCCATATCGATCCTCCATGTCACTCCTCCAAGTCGTTCCTCCATGTCACTCCTCCATGTCACTCCTCCATGTCACTCCAGAATGTCGATCCTCCATGTAGCTCCTCCATGTAAGTCCTCCATGTCGATCATCATGTCACTCCTCCAAGTCACTTCTCCCGGTTTCTCCTCTATGTAGAACCTACATGTTGCTCCTCCATGTCAATTCTCCATGTCACTCCTCCATTTCACTCCTCCATGTCGCTCCTCCATGATAATCCTCCATGTCACTCCTCCATGTTGCTCCTTCATTTCATTACTCCATCTCTATCCTCCATGTCGCTCCTCCATGTGTTTTCTCCATGTCGCTCCTCCATGTCAGTCCTCCATGTCGCTCCTCTATGTCACCCCTCCATGTTGATCTACCACGTTGATCCTCACTGTCGCTCCTCCATGTCACTCCTCCATGTCATGCCTCCATGTCACTAATCCTTGCTCGTCATGACACTCCTCCTTGTTGCTCCTCAATGTAGATCCTACATGTCCCTCCTCGATTTCACTCCTCCATCTCTCTCCTCCATGTTGCTTCTCCATGTCGATCCTCCATGTCACTCCTACAAGTCGCTCCTCCATGTCACTCCTCCTTGTCGATCCTCCATTTCGCTCATCCTTGCTCCTCCATGTCACTCCTCCATGTCACTCAAGAATGTCACACCTCCATGTCCCTCCTCCATGTCACTCCTCCATGCAACTCCTCCATGTCACCACTCCATGTTGATCCTCCATGTCGATCCTCCATGTGTCTCCTCCATATCGCTCCTCCATGTCACTCCTCCATGTCGATCCTTCATGTTGCTCATCCTTGCTCCTCCATGTCAAACCTCCATGTCCCTCCTCCATGTAACTCCTCCATGTTGATCCTCCATGTTGTTCATCCTTGCTCATCCTTGCTCCTCCATGGTAAACCTCCATGTCCCTCCTCCATGTCACTCCTTCATGTCAATCCTCCATGTCGCTCGTCCATGTCGCTTCTCCATGTTGCTTCTCCATGTCACTCCTAAATGCTGCTCCTTCATGTAAATCCTACATGTCGCTCTTCCATGTCACTCCTCAATGTCATTCCTCCATTGCAATCCTCCATGTCGCTCCTTAATGTCACTCCTCAATGTCACTCCTCCATGTCGATTCTCAAAGTCGCTCCTCCATGTCACTCCTCCAGGGTGCTCCACCATGTAGATCCTATTTGTCTCTCCTCCATGTCTATCCTCCATGTCGCTCCTCCATTTCACTCCTCCATGTCACTCCTTCATATCACTGCTCCATGTCGATCCTCCATTTCACTCCTCCTTGTCACTCCAGAATGTCGCTCCTCCAAGTCACTCCTTCATGTTGATCCTCCATGTCGATACTCCATGTTGCTCCTCCATGTCACTCCTCTGTCTTCCATGTCACTCCCCCATCTCACTCCTTCATGTCGATCCTCAATGTCGATCTTCCATGTCTCTCCTCCATGTCACTACTCCATCTCTACCATGTCACTTCTCCATGACGATCCACCTTGTCAATACTCCATGTCAATCCTCCATGTCGCTCCTCCATGTCACTCCTCCATATCACTGCTCAATGTCAATCCTCCATGTCGATCATCGATGTTGCTTCTCCATTTCACTGCTCCATGTCTTCCATGTCACTCCCCTATGTACCTCCTCCATGTCTCTCCTCCATGTCACTCATCCATGTCACTCCCCCTTGTTGATCCTCCATGTCAGTCCTCCATGTTGCTCCTCGATGTCGCTCCTCCTTGTTAATACTCCATATCACTCCTCCATGTCGATCCTCCATGTCACTCCTCCATGTCGATCCTCCATGTCACTCCTCCATGTCGATCCTCCATGTCTCTCCTACATGTCTCTCCTCCATGTCACTCCTCCTTGTTGATCCTTCATGTCAGTCCTCCATGTCACTCCTCAATGTCACTCCTCCATGTCGATCCTCAATGTCGCTCCTCCATGTTGATCCTCAATGTCGCTCCTCCATGTCGATCCTCCATGTCATTCCTCCATGTAGATCCTCCATGTCACTCCTCCATGTCACTCCAGAATGTCCCTCCAGAATGTCCCTCCAAAATTTCACTCCTCCATGTAACTCCGCCATGTCGATCCTCCATGTCACTCCTCCTTGCTCCTCCATATCACTCCAACATGTCCCTCCAGAATGTCACTCCAGAATGTCACTCCTCCATGTCCCTTCTCCATGTCACTCCTCCATATCGAATCTCTATTTCGCTCCTCCATGTCACTCCTCCCTGTCTTCCACGTCAAACTTCCATGTAACTCCTCCATGTCAATCCTACATGTCACTCCTCATGTCACTTCGCCATGTAGCTCCTCCATGTCACTCCTCCATGTCGATTGTCAATGTAACTCCTCCATGTCACACTTCCATGTCACTGCTCAATGTCGATCCTCCATTTTGATCCTCCATGTTGCTCCACCATGTCACTCCTCCATGTCTTCCATGTCACTCCCCCATGTACCTCATCCATATCGATCCTCCATGTTGCTCGTCCCTGCTCGTCCATATCACTCCTCCATGTCACTCCACCATGTCACTCCTCCATGTCAACCCATAATGTTGCTCCTCCATGTCACTCCAGAATGTCACTCCAGAATTTGACTGCAGAAAGTCACTCCTCCATATCCCTCCTCCATGTCAATCCTCTATGTAGATCCTCCATATCACTCCTTCTTGTCACTCCTCCATGTCGATACCTCCATGTCACTCCAGAATGTCCCTCCAGAAAGTCACTCCAGAATGTCACTCCTCCATAAACCTCCTCCATGTCACTCCTCCATGTCAATCCTCTATTTCACAAATCCATATCTCCCCTCCATGTCACTCCTCCCTGTCTTCCATGTCACTCCTCTACGTCAACCCTCCATGTCGCTCCTCCATGTAGCTCCTCCTTGTTACTCCTTCATGTCGCTCCTCCATGTCGATCCTCCATGTCGCTCCTCCTTGTTAGTCCTCCACGTCGATCCTCCATTTCAATCCTCCATGTTGGTCCACCATGTCACTCCTCCATGTCTTCCATGTCACTCCCCCATGTACCTACTCCATGTAGCTCCTCCATGTAGATCCTTCATGTTACTCCTCTATGTCAATCCTCCATATGTCTCATCAATGTCATTCCAGAATGTCCCTCCAGAATGTCCCTCCAAAATGTCACTCCTCCATGTAACTCCTCCATTTCAGCCCTCCATGTTGATCCACCATGTTGATCCTCCATGTCACTCCTCCATGTCATGCATGACACTACTCCATATCACGCCTCCAGGTCTCTCCTCCATGTTGATCCACCATGTCACTCCTCCATGTCGCTCCTCCATATCAATCCTCCATGTCTATCCTCCTTGTCGCTCCTCCGTGTCGCTCCTCCATGTCACTTTTTTAAATCACTGCTCCATGTCGATCCTCCATGTCACTTGTTAATGTCACTACTCCATGTCACTCCTCCATTTCACTCCTCCTTGTTGCTCCTCCATGTCGCTCCTCCTTTCTCCTACATTACACTCCTCCATGTAACTCCTCCATGTCCTCCATGTTGATCCACCATGTTGCTCCTCCATGTCACTTCTCCATGTCACTTCTCCCGGTGGCTCCTCTATGTAGATCCTTGATGTCGCTCCTCCATGTCACTTCTCCATGTCACTTCTCCCGGTGGCTCCTCTATGTAGATCCTTGATGTCGCTCCTCCGTGTCACCTCTGCATGTCACTCCTCCATTTCACTCCTCCTTATCGCTCCTCCATGTAGATCCTACATGTCGCTCCTCCATGTCACTCCTCCATCTCACTCCTCCATGTTGCTTCTCCATATCGATCCTCCATGTCACTCCTCCAAGTCGTTCCTCCATGTCACTCCTCCATGTCACTCCTCCATGTCACTCCAGAATGTCGATCCTCCATGTAGCTCCTCCATGTAAGTCCTCCATGTCGATCATCATGTCACTCCTCCAAGTCACTTCTCCCGGTTTCTCCTCTATGTAGAACCTACATGTTGCTCCTCCATGTCAATTCTCCATGTCACTCCTCCATTTCACTCCTCCATGTCGCTCCTCCATGATAATCCTCCATGTCACTCCTCCATGTTGCTCCTTCATTTCATTACTCCATCTCTATCCTCCATGTCGCTCCTCCATGTGTTTTCTCCATGTCGCTCCTCCATGTCAGTCCTCCATGTCGCTCCTCTATGTCACCCCTCCATGTTGATCTACCACGTTGATCCTCACTGTCGCTCCTCCATGTCACTCCTCCATGTCATGCCTCCATGTCACTAATCCTTGCTCGTCATGACACTCCTCCTTGTTGCTCCTCAATGTAGATCCTACATGTCCCTCCTCGATTTCACTCCTCCATCTCTCTCCTCCATGTTGCTTCTCCATGTCGATCCTCCATGTCACTCCTACAAGTCGCTCCTCCATGTCACTCCTCCTTGTCGATCCTCCATTTCGCTCATCCTTGCTCCTCCATGTCACTCCTCCATGTCACTCAAGAATGTCACACCTCCATGTCCCTCCTCCATGTCACTCCTCCATGCAACTCCTCCATGTCACCACTCCATGTTGATCCTCCATGTCGATCCTCCATGTGTCTCCTCCATATCGCTCCTCCATGTCACTCCTCCATGTCGATCCTTCATGTTGCTCATCCTTGCTCCTCCATGTCAAACCTCCATGTCCCTCCTCCATGTAACTCCTCCATGTTGATCCTCCATGTTGTTCATCCTTGCTCATCCTTGCTCCTCCATGGTAAACCTCCATGTCCCTCCTCCATGTCACTCCTTCATGTCAATCCTCCATGTCGCTCGTCCATGTCGCTTCTCCATGTTGCTTCTCCATGTCACTCCTAAATGCTGCTCCTTCATGTAAATCCTACATGTCGCTCTTCCATGTCACTCCTCAATGTCATTCCTCCATTGCAATCCTCCATGTCGCTCCTTAATGTCACTCCTCAATGTCACTCCTCCATGTCGATTCTCAAAGTCGCTCCTCCATGTCACTCCTCCAGGGTGCTCCACCATGTAGATCCTATTTGTCTCTCCTCCATGTCTATCCTCCATGTCGCTCCTCCATTTCACTCCTCCATGTCACTCCTTCATATCACTGCTCCATGTCGATCCTCCATGTCACTTATCCATGTCTTTCCTCAATGTCACTCCTTCATGTTGCTCCTCCATGTAGATCCTAGATGTCTCTCCTCCATGTCGCTTCTCCATGTCGATCCTCCATGTCACTCCTCCAAGTTGCTACTCTATGTCACTCCTCCATGTCGATCCACCATGTCGCTCATCCTTGCTCCTCCATGTCACTCCTCCATGTCACTCCAGAATGTCGCTCCTCCATGACAATCCTTCCTGTGACTCCTCAATGTAACTCCTCCATGTCACAACTCCATGTCTTCCATGAAACTCCTCAATGTCACTCCTTAATGTCACTCGTCAATGTCACTCCTCCATGTCAATTCTCCATGTCGCTCCTCTATGTCGCTCCTCCATGTCGATCCTCCATGTTGCTCATCCTTGCTCCTCCATGTCACTCCTCGATGTCGCTAGTCCATGTTAATCCAGAATGTCCAATCTCCATGTCCCTCCTCCATGTCACTTCTCCATGTCACTCCTTAATGTCACTCCTCAATGTCACTCCTCCATGTCGATTCTCCATGTCGCACCTCTATGTCGCTTCTCCATGTAGCTTTTCCATTTCAGTCCTCCATATCGATCAACAATGTCACTCCTCCTTGTCGCTCCTCCATGTCACTCCTCCATTTCTCTCCTCAATGTCACTCCTCCATGTTGATCCTCCATGTCACTCCACCATGTCGATAATCCATGTCACTCTTCATTGACGCTCCTCCATGTCGCTCCTCCATGTCGCTAATCCTTGCTCCTCCATGTCAATCATCCATGTCGCTCCTCCAATTTTCTCCTCGATGTCACTCTTCCATGTCGATCATCCATGTCACTCCTCCTTGTCTCTCCTCCATATCACTCATCCATGTCTTCCTTGTCACAAAAAAAATCTTCTGTCTTGGATTCCTTGGAAGCTGCTTTAAAACTAGATTTCCTGTGTTGTTTCTTTGATCAAAGAAAGTGATACACGTCAATCTTCCATGTCTCTCCTCCATGTCACGCCGACATGTCACTGCTCAATGTCACTCCTCCATGTTGCTCCTCTATGTCACTCCAGAATGTCGTTCCTCCATATCACTCCAGAATGTCACTCCAGAATGTCAACCAAGAATGTCGCTCCTCCATGTCCCTCCTTCCTGTGACTCCTCAATGTAACTCCTCCACATCACTGCTCCATGTCTTCCATGACACTCCTCCATGTCACTCCTCCATGTCACTCCTGCATGTTTATCCTATATGTCACTCCTCCATGTCTCTCCTCCATGTCAATCCTCCATGTCTATGCTCCATTTCGCTCCTCCGTGTCACTCCTCCATGTCACTCCTTCATATCACTGCTCCATGTCGATCCTCCATGTCACTTCTCCATGTCAGTCCTCAATGTGACTCCTCCATGTCACTCCTCCATGTCGATCGTCCTTGTCGCTCATCCTTACTCCTCCATGTTACTCTTCCATATCGCTCCTCCATGTCACACCATAATGTCACACCAGAATGTCACTCCTCCATGTCGCTCCTTCCTGTGACTCCTCAATGTAACTTCTCCATGTAACTACTCCATGTCTTCCATGAAACTCCTCAATGTCACTCCTTAATGTCACTCCTCCATGTCAATTCTCCATGTCGCTCCTCTATGTCGCTCCTCCATGTTGATCCTCCATGTTGCTCATCTTTGCTCCTCCATGTCACTCCTCGATGTCGCTACTCCATGTTAATCCAGAATGTCCCTTCTCCATGTCCCTCCTCCATGTCACTTCTCCATGTCTCTCTTTAATGTCACTCCTCAATGTCACTCCTCCATGTCGATTCTCCATGTCGCTCCACTATGTCGCTTCTCCATGTAGCTTTTCCATTTCAGTCCTCTATATCGATCAACAATGTCACTCCTCCTTGTCACTCTTCCATGTCGCTCCTCCATGTCACTCCTCCATATCAATCCTCCATGTCGCTCCTCCATGTCGATCATCCAAGTCACTCCTTCTTGTCTCTCCTCCATGTCACTCATCCATGTCTTCCTTGTCACAAAAAAAATCTTCTGTCTTGGATTCCTTGGAAGCTGCTTTAAAACTAGATTTCCTGTGTTGTTTCTTTGATCAAAGAAAGTGCTACATGTCGATCTTCCATGTCTCTCCTCCATGTCACGCCGACATGTCACTGATCAATGTCACTCCTCCATGTTGCTCCTCTATGTCACTCCAGAATGTCGCTCCTCCATGTCACTCCAGAATGTCACTCCAGAATGTCAACCAAGAATGTCGCTCCTCCATGTCCCTCCTTCCTGTGACTCCTCAATGTAACTCCTCCATATCACTGCTCCTTGTCTTCCATGACACTCCTCCATGTCACTCCTCCATGTCACTCCTGCATGTTTATCCTATATGTCACTCCTCCATGTCGCTCCTCCATGTCAATCCTCCATGTCTATGCTCCATTTTGCTCCTCCGTGTCACTCCTCCATGTCATTCCTTCATATCACTGCTCCATGTCGATCCTCCATGTCACTTCTCCATGTCAGTCCTCAATGTCACTCCTCCATGTCACTCCTCCATGTCGATCGTCCTCGTCGCTCATCCTTACTCCTCCATGTTACTCTTCCATATCGCTCCTCCATGTCACACCATAATGTCACACCAGAATGTCACTCCTCCATGTCGCTCCTTCCTGTGACTCCTCAATGTAACTCCTCCTTGTAACTACTCCATGTCTTCCATGAAACTCCTCAATGTCACTCCTTAATGTCACTCCTCCAAGTCAATTCTCCATGTCGCTCCTCTATGTCGCTCCTCCATGTTGATCCTCCATGTTGCTCATCTTTGCTCCTCCATGTCACTCCTCGATGTTGCTACTCCATGTTAATCCAGAATGTCCCTTCTCCATGTCCCTCCTCCATGTCACTTCTCCATGTCTCTCCTTAATGTCACTCCTCAATGTCACTCCTCCATGTCGATTCTCCATGTCGCTCCACTATGTCGCTTCTCCATGTAGCTTTTCCATTTCAGTCCTCTATATCGATCAACAATGTCACTCCTCCTTGTCGCTCCTCCATGTCACTCCTCCATTTCTCTCCTCAATGTCGCTCCTCCATGTTGATCCTCCATGTCACTCCTCCATTTCGCTCCTCCATGTCGCTCCTCCATGTTGATCCTCAATGTCACTCCATGTCGATAATCCATGTCACTCTTCCTTGACGCTCCTCCATGTCGCTCCTCCATGTTGATCCTCCATGTCACTCCTCCATGTTGCTCATCCTTGCTCCTCCATGTCACTCCTCGATGCCGCTACTCCATGTCAATCCAGAATCTCCCTCCTCCATGTCGATCCTGCATGTCGCTCCTCTGTGTCACTCCTCCAAATCACTGCTTTATGCCACTCCTCCATGTCTCTACTCCATGTCGCTCCTCCATGTCGCTCCTCCATGTCACTCCTCCATGTCGATCATCCATGTCGATCCACCATGTCACTATCCCATATCGGTCATCCATGTTCTTCCTCCATGTTGCTCCTCCATATCCCTACTGCATCGAGATCCTTCATGTCGCTCCTCCATGTTGCTCCTCCATTTACATACTACATTTCACGCCTCCATAACGCTCCTCCATGTCACTTCTTCTTCTCATTCCTAAATATCACTCCTCCATTTAACTCCTCCATGTCGCTCCTCCATTGTGCTCCTCCATTTCACTACTTAATCTCGCTCCTCCTTGTTGCTCGTCCATGTCACTCCTCCATGTCGATCCTCCATGTTGTTCATCCTTGCTCCTCCTTGTAAATCCTCCAAGTCGATCCTCAATGTCACTCCTCCATGTCGCTCCTTGATTTCACTGCTCCATGGAGATCCTCCATGTCACTTCTCCATGTCACTCCTCCATGTTGATCCTCCATGTCGCTCCTCCTTGCTCCTCCATGTAACTTCTCCATGTCGCTCCTCTATGTCAAACCTCCATTTCGCTATACCATGTCACTCCTCTATGTCGATCCTCAATGTTGCTCATCCATGCTCCTTCATGTCATTCCTCCATGTCGATCCTCTATGTCGCTCCTCCATGTCACTCCTCCATGTAAATCCTCATGGTCGCTCATCCTCGCTCCTCCATGTCATTCCTCTATGTCAATCCTCCATCTCGCTAAACCATGTCACTCCTCTATGTCGATCCACCATGTTGCTCCTCCATGTCGATCCTCTATGTAGCTCCTCCATGTCGATCCTCCATGTCACTCCTCCATTTAGATCCTACATGTTACTCCACCATATCGATCTTCCATGTCACTCCTCCATGTCACTCCTCTTTGTCACTTCTCCATGTCACTGCTCAATATCGATCCTCCATGTCACTCCTCCATGTCTTCCATGTAGACACATTTCGATCCTCCATGTCGCTCCTCCTTACTCATCCATATCACTCCATCATGTCACTCCAGAATGTCACTACTCCATGTCACTCCAGAATGTCAATCCCGATTTAACTCCAGAATGTTACTCCTCCATGTCGATTCTCCATGTCGATCTTCTATGTCTCTCCTCCATGTCACTCCTCCAACTCTACCATGTCACTCCTCCATGTCACTCGTCCTTGTCGATCCACCATGTTGCTCCTCCATGTCGATCCTCTATGTAGCTCCTCCATGTTGATCCTCCATATCACTCCTACATGTAGATCCTACACGTCACTCCTCCATATCGATCCACCTTGTTGCTCCTCCATGTCGATCCTCTATGTAGCTCCTCCATGTCGATCCTCCATGTCACTCCTATATGTAGATCCTACATGTCACTCCAGAATTTTACTCCAGAATTTAGCTGTAGAATGTCACTCCTCCATGTCGATCTTCCACGTCAATGCAGAATGTCGCTCCACCCTGTCACTCCAGAATGTACCCATTCGTTGTCAGACCTCCAAGTCGCTCCGTGATGTCGCTCCTTCATGTAGCTCCTCAATGTCGCTCCTCATTGTCGATCCTCCATGTCGCTCCTCCATGTCGATCCTCCATGTCATTCCTCCATGTGGATCCAACATGTTGCTCCTCCATTTCACTGCTCCATGTCTTCCATGTCACTCCACTATTTATCTCCTCCATGTAGCTCCTCCATTTAGATCCTTCATGTTACTCCTCTATGTCAACCCTCCATATGTCCATCAATGTCACTCCAGAATGTCCCTCCAGAATGTCCCTCCAAAATGTCACTCCTCCATGTCACTGCTTAATGTCGATCCTCCATGTCACTCGTTCATGTCACTCCTCCATGTCTTCCTTATCGACACATGTCGATCCTCCATGTCGCTCTTCCTTGCTCATCCATATCACTCCACCATGTCACTCCTCCATGTCACTCCAGAATGTCGCTCCTCCATGTCAATACAGATTTAATTCCAGAATGTCGCTCCTCCATGTCAATCCAGATTTAACTCCAGAATGTCACTCCTCCATGTCGATCCTCCATGTCGATCTTACATATCTATCCACCATGTCACTCCTCCATGTCACTCCTCCATGTCACTCCTCCATGTCGATCAAACTTGACACTCCTCTATGTCGATCCTCAATGTCACTCCTCCATGTAGATCCTACATGTCACTCCAGAATTTCACTCCAGAATTTTACTGTAGAATGTCACTCCTCCATGTCAGTGTTCCTTGTCAATACTCCATGTCGACTACTCCTTGTTGATCCTCCATATCGCTCCTCCATGTCTATCCTTCATGTCACTCCTCCATTTAGATCCTACATGTTACTCCTCCATGTCGATCTTCCATATCGCTCCTCCATGTCACTCCAGAATGTCGCTCCACCATGTCCCTCCAGAATGTACCTCCTCGTTGTCAGTCTTCCATGTCGCTCCGCGATGTAGCTCCTCCATGTAGCTCCTCCATGTCGCTCTTCCATGTCGCTCCTCCATGTCACTCTTCCATGTCGATCCTCCATGTCACTCCTCCATGTCGATCCTTCATGTCGCTCCTCCATTTCACTCCTCCATGTCACTCCTCCAAGTCACTCCTCCATGTTGATCCTCCAGGTCGATACTCCATGTTGCTCCTCCATGTCATGTTGCTCCTCCATGTCACTCCTCTCAATCCTCCATGTCGCTCCTCCATGTAGATCCTTCATGTTATTCCTCCGTGTCGCTCCTCCTTGTCACTCCTCCATGTCACTACTCAATGTCAATTCTCCATGTCAATCCTCCGTCTTCCATGTCACTCCACCGTGTCGCTCCTCCATGTCACTTATTCATGTCGATCCTCCATGTCGCACCTCCTTGTTCCTCCATATCACTCCTCCATGTCATTCCTCCATGTAACTCCAGTATGTCGCTCCTCCATGTCACTCCAGAATGTCAATCCAGATTTAACTCCAGAATGTCACTCCAGAATTTAAATCCATATTGTAACTCCTCCATGTCCCTCCTCCATGTCGCTCCTCCATGTCACTCTTCCATGTCACTCCAGAATGTCAATCCAGATTGAACTCCAGAATGTCACTCCTCCATGTCGATCCTCCATGTCGATCTTCTATGTCTCTCCACCATTTCACACCTCCATGTCTCACTTCCATGTCATTCCTCCATGTCGCTCCTCCTTGCTCCTCCATATCACTCCTCCATGTTGCTCCTCCATGTCACTCCAGAATGTTGCTCCTCAATGTCACTCCAGAATGACACACCAGAATTTAACTCCAGAATGTCACTCCTCCATGTCAATCCTCAATGTCGAACTTCCATGTCTCTCCTCCATGTCACTCCTCCATCTCTACCATGTCACTCCTCCATGTCGATCTTCCATGTCTCTCATCCATGTCGATCTTCCATGTCTCTCCTCCATGTCACTCCTCCATCTCTACCATGTCACTCCTCCATGTGACTCCTCCATGTCGATCCACCTTGTCAATACTCCATGTTGATCCTCCATGTCGCTCCTCCATGTCACTCCTCCATGTCACTGCTCCATTTCGATCCTCCATGTCGATCCTCAATGTTGCTCCTCCATTTCACTGCTCCATGTCATCCATGTCACTCCCTTATGTACCTCCTCCATATCTCTCCTCTGTGTCACTCCTCCATGTCACTCCCCCTTGTTGATCCTCCATGTCAGTCCTCCATGTTGCTCCTCGATGTCGCTCCTTCTTATCGATCCTCCATATCGCTCCTCCATGTCGATCCTCCAGGTCACTCCTCCATTTAGATCCTACATGTTACTCCTCCAAGTCGATCTTTCATGTCACTCCTCCATGTTGCTCCAATTTGTCACTCCTCCATGTCACTGCTCAATGTCGATCCTCCATGAAACTCCTCCATGTCTTCCATGTTGACACATGTCGATCCTCAATGTCGCTCCTCCTTAATCATCCATATCACTCCACCATGTCACTCCTCCATGTCACTCCAGAATGTCGCTCCTCCATGTCAATCCAGATTTAACTCCATGATGTCAGTCCTCTATGTCGATCCTCCATGTCAATCTTCCATGTCGATCCTCCATGTCACTCCTCCATCTCTACCATGTCACTCCTCTGTGTCACTCCTCCATATCACTCCTCCATGTCACTCCTACATGTCGATCTTCCATGTCTCTCCTCCATGTCACTCCAGAATGTTGTTCCTCTATGTCACTCCAGAATGTCGCTCCTCCATGTCCCTCCAGAATGTCACTCCACCATGTCCCTCCAGCATGTACCTCCTTGTTGTCAGTTCTCATGTCGCTCCGCAGTGTTGCCCAACCATGTACTCCTCCATGTCGCTCTCATGTTG